>NC_061513.1:205919551-205970902 GCF_022539505.1 Lolium rigidum | reverse complement strand
GCTGTCACGAATCTGAGCCCACTGCCCTGCAGGAAGCTCAGAAAATTATGTCAATTTACGTGCATGATCCACAGATATGTACGCAACTTTCATTCAATTTGAGCATTCTTCATCTGAGCATGTCTAAGTGCCATCTAAACAATTCATCTTTACGGACTGTTCTGTTTTGACAGATTCTGCCTTTTATTTCACATTGCCTCCTTTCGCTGTGTTTGAATGGATTTATTTCCTCCATTAACTGTTCAGTAGCCTTATGCAATGTCCGAAGTGTTGGGAATGATTGTGTCCTCTCTGAACATGTGAATTTATGATTATGCACTAACCCTCTAATGAGATTGTTTTGAGTTTGGTGTGGAGGAAGTTTTCAAAGGTCAAGAGAGGAGGATGATATAATACGATCAAGAAGAGTGAAAAGTCTAAGCTTGGGGATGCCCCGGTGGTTCATCCCTGCATATTTCAAGAAGACTCAAGCGTCTAAGCTTGGGGATGCCCAAGGCATCCCCTTCTTCATCAACAACTTATCAAGTTACCTCCAGTGAAACTATATTTTTATTCCGTCACATCTTATGTGCTTTATCTTGGAGCGTCGGTTTGTTTTTATTTTTGTTTTGTTTGAATAAATTTGGATCCTAGCATTCACTTGTGTGGGAGAGAGACACGCTCCGCTTTTGCATATTGGACACATGGTGTTCTTAGTTTCTACTTTTAATGTTCATGGCGAAAGCTTAAAGCTCGCTTCATTCAATTGTTATTTGGTTGGAAATGGAAAATGCTCCATGTGGTTATTGGTATATATGTCTTGAATAATTTGATACTTGGCAATTGTATTGAACTCTCAAGCAGATCATGTTTAAGCTCTTGCATCATGTAGCTTTGAACCTATTAGTGAAGAATTACCATAGAGCTTGTTGAAATTTGGTTTGCATGATTGGTTTCTCTAAAGTCTAGATATTTTCTAGTAAAAGTGTTTGAACAACAAGGAAGACAATGTAGAGTCTTATAATGCTTGCAGTATGTTCTTATGTAAGTTTTGCTGTACCGGTTCATACTTGTGTTTGCTTCAAACAACCTTGCTAGCCAAAGCCTTGTACTGAGAGGAAATGCTTCTCGTGCATCCAAAACCTTGAGCAAAAACTTATGCCATTTGTGTCCACCATAACTACCTACTATGTGGTATTTTTCTGCCATTCCAAGTAAATTGCTTGCGTGCTACCTTTAAAATTACATTCCTTGTCTTTGCAATACATAGCTCATGGGAAAGTAGCTTAAAAACTATTGTGGTAAAGAATATGTAACTTATGTATCTTATTTCTTATTAAGTTGCTTGTTGAGCGGTAACCATGTTTCTGGGGACGCCATCAACTGTTACACTTTTGTTGAATATCATGTGAGTTGCTATGCATGTTCGTCTTGTCTGAAGTAAGGGTGATTTGTCATGATTAAATGGTTTGAGTATGCATATTGTTAGAGAAGAACATTCGGCCGCCAACCAAAGCCATGATATCATGGTGGAAGTTTCAGCTTTGGACATATAATCCTCAAATCTCTTATGAGAAATATTAATCTGTTGCAATTCTTAAAGCATTAAAAGAGGAGTCCATTATCTGTTTTCTATGTTGTCCCGGTATGGATGTCCTCAAGTTGAGATCTAATCAAAATCGAGAAATCCAAATGCGATTTATCTCCTTGGACCTTTGTACAGGTGGCATAGAGGTACCCCTTTGTGACACTTGGTTGAAACATATGTAATGCAATGATAATCCATGGAAATCCGAGCTAATTAGGACAAGGTGCGAGCACTATTGGTATTCGATGCATGAGGTTTGCAACTTATAGGATGTTTTATGCATAACACATATGAATTATTACTACCGTTGACAAAAAAATTCCATGTTTCCAAAATAAAAAGCTCTAGCACATGAGTAATCACTGCTTCCCTCCGCGAAGGGCCTTTCTTTTACTTTATGTTGAGTCAGTTTACCTACTTCTTTCTATCTTAGAAGCAAACACTTGTGTCAACTGTGTGCATTGATTCTTATATACTTTCTTATTTGCATTCATCATATTACTTTGTGTTGACTATTATTCATGAGATATACATGTTGAAGTTGAAAGCAACTGCTGAAACTTATATCTTCCTTTGTATTGCTTCAAAACCTTCTATTAAGGATCTATTGCTTTATGATTTAACTCTTATGCAAGACTTATTGATGCTTGTCTTGAAAGTACTATTCATGAAAAGTCTTTGCTATATGATTCAGTTGTTTAGTCATTATCTTTACCATTGCTTTGAATCACTTCATTCATCTCATATGCTTTACAATAGTATTGATCAAGATTATGATAGTAGCATGTCACTTCAGAAGTTATCCTTGTTATCGTTTACCTACTCGAGGGCGAGTAGGAACTAAGCTTGGGGATGCTTGATACGTCTCAAACGTATCTATAATTTCCTATGTTCCATGCTAGTTTTATGACAATACTCACATGTTTTATATACACTTTATATCATTTTGATGCATTTTCCGGCACTAACCTATTAACAAGATGCCGAAGCGCCAGTTCATGTTTTCTGCTGTTTTTGGTTTCAGAAATCCTACACAGGAAATATTCTCGGAATTGGACGAAACAAAAGCCCACGGTCTTATTTTCCACGGAGCCTTCCAGAAGTCCGAAGAGGAGACGAAGAGGGGTGACGAGGCGGCCACACCCTAGGGGGGCGAGGCCCCACCTCTGGCCGCGCCGCCCTATGGGGTGGGCCCCTCGAGTGTCCCCCGACTCTGCCCCTTCGCCTATTTAATCTCTCCGTTGCGAAAAACCTAGTACCGAGAGCCACGATACGAGAAAAGTTACTGTGACGCCGTCGCCGCCAATCCCATCTCGGGGGATTCTGGAGATCGCCTCCGGCACCCTGCCGGAGAGGGGAATCATCACCGGAGGGCTCCACATCACCATGCCCGCCTCCGGACTGATGCGTGAGTAGTTCATCCTTGGACTATGAGTCCAT
The DNA here is from genome assembly GCF_022539505.1 of Lolium rigidum. Taxonomy (NCBI): domain Eukaryota; kingdom Viridiplantae; phylum Streptophyta; class Magnoliopsida; order Poales; family Poaceae; genus Lolium; species Lolium rigidum. The sequence continues at coordinate 205,967,895 of NC_061513.1, read as the reverse complement.
AGCAGTAGCTAGATGGTTGTCTTCTCCTCTTGTGCTATCATGTTTAGATCTTGTGAGCTGCCTATCATGATCATGATCAAGATCATCTATTTGTAATGCTACATGTTGTGTTTGTTGGGATCCGATGAATATGGAATACTATGTCAAGTTGATTATTGATCTATCATATATGTGTTGTTTATGATCTTGCATGCTCTCCGTTGCTAGTAGAGGCTCCGGCCAAGTTGATACTTGTAACTCCAAGAGGGAGTATTTATGCTCGATAGTGGGTTCATGCCTCCATTGAATCTCGGGACGAGTGACGAAAAGTTCTAAGGTTATGGATGTGCTGTTGCCACTAGGGATAAAACAACAATGCTTTGTCTAAGGATATTTGTATTGTTTACATTACGCACGATACTTAATGCAATTGTCTCGTTGTTTGCAACTTAATACTGGAAGGGGTGCGGATGCTAACCCGAAGGTGGACTTTTTAGGCATAGATGCATGCTGGATAGCGGTCTATGTTCTTTGTCGTAATGCCCTAAGTAAATCTCATATTAGTCATCATGATATGTATGTGCATTGCTATGCTCTCTCTATTTGTCAATTGCCCAACTGTAATTTGTTCACCCAACATGCTATTTATCTTATTGGAGAGACACCATTAGTGAACTATGGACCCCGGTCCATTCTCTTACATCTGAAATACAATCTACTGCAATCATTGTTCTCTGTTCTTTGCAAACAAACATCATTCTCCACACCATACATTTAATCCTTTGTTTACAGCAAGCCGGTGAGATTGACAACCTCACTGTTAAGTTGGGGCAAAGTATTTTGATTGTGTTGTGCAGGTTCCACGTTGGCGCCGGAATCCTCGGTGTTGCGCCGCACTACACTCCTCCACCAACAACCTTCACGCGGCCTTCATCTCCTACTGGTTCGATAACCTTGGTTTCTTTCTGAGGGAAAACTTGCTGCTGTGCGCATCACACCTTCCTCTTGGGGTTCCCAACGGACGTGTGCATCACGCGCCATCAGTAGAGCTCGGGGCGGTGCTCCATCATGGTGTCGTAGTCGTAGTCGAGGTAGTGCTCGGTGCGGTGCTCCATCATGGTGTCGTAGTCGTAGTCGAGGTAGTGCTCCACCATGTCGTCGTAGTCGTAGTCGTGGTCGAGGTGGTGCTCCACCATGTCGTCGTAGTCGTAGTCGTGGTCAAGGTGGTGCTCCACCATGTCATCGATGTTGTAGTCGGGCTCGGAGTGGTGGTCCACCATGTTGTCCATGCTTGGCGAGTCATGGTCGATGTAGAGATGCTCGATGTCGGTCATGTCGCCTATGCTTGCGGAGCCATAGTCGGTGTCGGGCTCCACATGGTCCTCCATATCCGCGGTGCTTGCGGAGCTATCACCCTCATTGTACTCCATGTCGTCCTCCGTAGGCTCATCCTCACTATCCATGTTAGTCTCTATGATTGGTGTATATATATGGTGGAAAGAAAACTACCAAAAGGTCAAAACTAGCAACAAAATCGAGAAAATGGTTCAAGTTAGAGAATAACCGATATGTACTCACACACACTCAAAGCACACGCAAAAGGCTAAGAACTCTATATGGTGGTAGGTATGGATGTGGATAGCAAACGAAAAGAACCAAAGAAAATGTCTATTGTCAAATGTGGGTAAGATCCAAAGTCAAATGTCAAAAGCGGTGATCTATGTCAAGGAAACACGGAAACACACACAAGGAAGAACAATGGGGTTAGCGCGACCAAGGAAGTGAGCAAGTAACCAAATGGTCCTAACAAAGACTATAAGCTCGGTGTCGCGCCAACACAAGAGAGACCGTAGCTCGGTTGCATATGAGAGAAGCAACAAGATTTGCACAAATGCCACTCTTCTCTTTTCTCTCTTAGTGCTTACAAGCTTTGCACTCTTTTGTATCGGTGGACACACACTCTTTTTCTATTTATTTTTCTATGCTTAGAAGCTTTATTTTCTCTATATATATGTCACACTTTTTCTTCTTTTGTGTATCTTTCTCACCTAGCTTGCTTCGGAGCTTTGCTCAACACAACGCGCACACACACCCTCTCACGGTCGTGACACTTGTGCAATGCTTCGCAACACTCGGAAAGCCACTCTCAATGGGATAGGTACGCAAAGGAAGAAAGAGGCTACAAGGGTGGGGCAAGTTATACCTATTGATTTTAGGCGGTGTCAAGCACACGAACTTGCGATGATCGAAGTGGTGTCGATGATGGTGTCGAAGTTGCGCCGGAATCTGGGGTGCCAAAGGTGTCGTCGCGGTGTTGGTGTAGGCGCGGAAGCGGATTAGACAACCAATGCACTCCACAAGGAAATCCGAACACAAAAGTCAATGCCCGAAAAGTTGGGTCAAAACGAGCGATCGAAGTGGTCAAAATTTGAGGTCAAACGGCTCCGGAAAGTTGTCAAAAGTTGGGTCAAAGTTGGGGGTCAAAAGTTACGGAAATTTGGGTCAAAAAGTGGTCCGGGCGGAAATTCCGGTCAAGTTCCGGCCAAGTTCCGGAAATAAACAGCGTGTATCCAGGGGTTACTGCGAGCCAAACTGTTGTTTCCGGAAGTTGGGCGGAAGTTGGGCGGAAGTTCCGCTGGACCGGAAGTTCCGATGGTTACGGCCGGAAGTTCCGGAGGCTGGGACCGGAAGTTCCGTTGGTTTGGACCGGAAGTTCCAGAAATACCAAAATTTCTGGATCTGGATCTGAATCTGGGCGAAGAACAGCACGAACTCGGGCGGAGAAATGAGGCGAAAATCGTCGGATTCGAGGGGTAAACGGTGGAATTTGACGGTGAAAATTGGAGGGATGGTAGATCAACACCAATAACACAAGATCTGTGGACCAAAACCACAAACAACGCAACAAATTCAGAGATCCAAATTCGAGCTATTTTTTGGGGAATTTTTTTTTGGGCGAAATTGGTGGAATCGGAGGGTCAAATCCGTGGCAACCTTTGCTCTGATACCATATGATGCGGGCTGAGCCCGTGTGGGTTGCCCGATCTCACGAATTGACCCGGGTGAGTGTGATTGCGGAGGGGGATTCGCGGGGAAGTGGATGAACGCGAAGAACACGATACAAACACACGCACACACAAATCGGTTATCCTCGTTGGCCCGAACCACCAACTCGATAGAAGTGCGAGAGAAAGACCAAAGGTAGAATCTCTTGCAAAAGATCGACAAATCCAAATAGAATTCCCAAAGAGTAAAAGACCAACTAAGAATAGAGTTGCAAAGCAAGAGATTCTCAATTGATAGAATTACTAGAATGGAAAAAGATCCGGATAAGGAGGGATACAATAGATGGTTAATCTAAGGTGGGGGTTTCCCAAATCCACTAGGGGATAAGAGAGGCATAAGCCAATTCATCTAAACATCATCTCTCCCTCATGAAGGTGGGGGTAGGTTCCTATTTATAGGTAAGGGGACGAAGGGGTAAGTTACAAGCCAAAGGGGCTGAGATCTGGCTGAGGTTCGATGGGGCGGAAGTTCCGGCTCCTGGGGGCGGAAGTTCCGGCTCCTGGGGGCGGAAGTTCCGGCCGGGCGGAAGTTCCGGTCGGGCCGGAAGTTCCGGCCAACTTCCGGCCTAGTTCCGAAAACGGCCGATTTCCTTTCAGTACCATCCAGGGGTGTTTTGGCACGTTTTCGGAACAAGGGCGGAACTTGGGCGGAAGTTCCGGTGGGGCGGAAGTTCTGGCCATCAGGGGCGGAAGTTCCGGCCGCAGCTCTTCAGCATGAGCATCTTCAGTCTTGGATGGAATCTGGGCGGAAGTTCCGGCTGTGTCGGGCGGAAGTTCCGGCCTGGAGCGTCCAGCGCTTCTTTCTCCTTCTCTTCCATGATTCCGTGACATCGGCCTTGCGTCCTCGGGTCTCCATGGTATCCTCTCTTCCCTCCGTACTTGTCGTCGAGTTCCTATCATCAAGGTATGACGGAGTATGAAGTAGTATATCGTTCCACATAGGCGATTGTAGGCACGCATAAAGGAGAAGATTCACCTTTGCGTGTCATCTTGGCGATGAAGCATATGATGCGGTGAAGACCGAAGGTCGGGCTGCATCAATATTTCCGGTAGTCTTATAGTGATAGACTTCTATGTGAGGCTACTCCAGCATCATAGGGTTTTTCTGTATAATTCATCTGAAGGATTTTTACTAATAGAACTCAACAAGAAGCAAGGAATTTATTAGATACTATTGCTAATAATTAACTGCATGGGATCTTGATAAAGGTAACGAGCCTCGTTTCGAATTTGAATATGCATGTGTAGAGAAATTCTCCACTACTATATTATTTGAAGAATTAAAGAATAAGTTTGATTTTGATCCTCATATTTTAGTAGAAGTTTCTAAATCTTTTGCTAATCATTTGATTTGAGTGTTCCTAAGAAAGGATTTAAAGTTTTTAATGAACCTCTTAAGTCTTAAGGATTCACCATATATGCTAAAGTTAAGAAACAGGTTCAGCAAGCTTTCTCTATTTTTATAGAAGAATATGTAGAATCTCCTCCATATCCAAGCAGGGTGAAGAAAAATTTACTCACCACTGTTGCAAATAAGAGTTCTATAAGATGTCATGAACCTTATGAAAAAATTACTATGAAGTCTTAAATTTCGCCCATCAAAGAATTAAATGAAAAGACTCCTCGTGATGTCTGTTTATGCGAAGATTTGACTAAGGTAATTCAAGGTAATATTGCTAGAGTTGGCAAATCTATTATATCTTGTGCTATTTGAATTTCCATTCGAGGCAGAGGAAGAAGATAATGAGCAGAGGAGGGCTACGAGACGAAGCTAGGAGATAAGGGAAAGAAGCGGTGAGTGGGGCCAGCATACATGTGTCGCTCGCGCGAGGCGGAGGACAACGTCGCTCGAATCGTCCAGATGATACAAAGGGTTTTCCTTTATACTAGCATTGTAGGCGAAATTAAAGCACTAGTCAATCAAGGTAGAGTATGCTCCTTTGTAAAAAATGGATTGTGGACAAGTTAAAATTAGTTATGTTTTAGCAAACTTTGCTCGAATTGGTTTAGGCACTGATTTAATTCTTCAAGAGCTTGTACTCGAGTCTGTTGTAATCCCTAATGAGTCTGTTGTAATCCCTAATGTCTAATGAAGATCCACTTTTTACCCGCAAAAAAGAAAAACCAACCCTCGGACGTGAATCTGTCATCTGTGGAGTGTGGATAAAACTAGATGGACCTAGCGCGCTTTGCTGCGCTGTCCTCTGTTGATCGTCGTTGTTGCAATAGATCATTTATTCACCATTACATTGCATAGACAACCTAACAAACTTCTACAAAGCTAGATGTTTACGGAAAAAGATTATGACCATCAGTGGAACTGGCTATTAAGACTGGATCCTCTAGCGAATAGTATTTTGGGAGATGCTCCCTTCTGTCTTGTACCACAAGATCTACAGATGACAATAGTTAGAAGCATTAGGCAAATAGTTATAAGCATAAGGCGCTCAGGCCCCCAATATCAATCTCGACCTTCAAAAAATTGGGACAAGAAGAAACCGGAACATATGTCAACAACACTTTGCTCCCTCGATTTACATGTACAACTTCATGAAATGAGAAACCATATGTTATATCTATATCTCCTACAACTGTCAGTCCCTCTCGACCAGTCAATACTAAACTGGAAACTATTACCCTTAAACAGAGCTGGAAAGTGAGATTGCTGGTGGAAAAAATTGCATCCATGGAGGTGGCTGCAAAGGCCTGAAAGTTGGTGCACCAGACTGTGAAGGTTGTTGCTGTTGTGTTTGTGTCATCATACCCATTAGGTGTTGAAGGTGAGGGCCTTTCTAGGTTCATCATCTGCCAAGCTAGCGGTGGTGGCGGCGGATTAATAGTGTTCATGTTGTATGGCATGCCCATCATTAAACCTCCAGGCTACTGGACAAAGTGCCATGGAGGAGCAGGGTACATATTGCATTGGGGCTGAGGTGCGGGAGCTTGGCTTTGGACAAGAGTTTGTTGTACCAAGATTGTCTGGGGTTGCATTGTTGTGTTGACCATTGGTGGCATTGGTACAAAGGCAGCAGATTTTGCAACGCTCGAGACCATTGAAGGTTGATCAACTTTTTTTTTTGCGGGGAAGGTTGATCAACTTAAATCCTCTTATTTGAGTGTATCTGATGAATTTTCTGCAGCAAACTTAGAAAGAGCAGACTGGAGTATCTGCTGAGAGTTTGATGATGTTGCGGTCTTGTCTGCATGGATAGCAGCGGCTATCTTCTGCTGGCCCTTTACTTGCCCATTAGAGAGTGACTTTCCTTGCTCTAGTGATGATGCTACCATGGAAGACGGGATGATTGGTTTATTGCTGAGTCTCCCTTCAGTACTCACACCTCCTGTAGTGACAACTCCACAATAACTAAACATCAGGTTGAATCCTAATTCTAGTCCACACAAAAAAATGCACCACAAAACGGTGACTAATTAACCACACAGATCATTTTAACCATCACACAATGTGCTATCTGTCCCAAATCTTTCTCTAGAACTACCAAAAATCTGCAAAAATTTGCTATCTTTAGGTATACCAAGAAACTGATGAAATGAGAAGTACAGTATTCAGAAATATACTGGCAAAATTGAAGAAATCTGAGCACACACATAAACATGCATAGACTGAAGTGTACACCAAAAGGAATTCTAGATTAATATTTAATAAACCAATTTGATTTTATATTTGCAGCATAAGGGAATTTCCTTACGGCGTGACCATATGTTGAAACAAATCTCGATTTGCTAGCCTGAGTTGTGTTCCAGCAGTATGCTGGCCTAGTGAACCATTTGGTACACCTGTGGTACTGAGACAGCTTGGGCGACTCGGAGGCGGACCACCTGATTGCCACGTGTGAACGGCGGCCTAGCATCGCCCTCCTATGCGATGTGCCAGGGGCCACATGTGCTCTTCCTTGTAGGAACCTCCCGGTGGCGGCACCTGAAGAATGACCAGAATGAATTTACACAAACTCCATAAGCTAAAAATATTACAAGAGCCACATTTTCAACTGTGGTTTCATATTTCAGCTGAGAAGGCATTCGCCATCTATTATATATTCGTATGCTCCCTGCTAAATTTAGAGCAGAAAAGGAGATGCATGTGAAGTTTGCAAATAAATAAATCTACAATAAACCGGTTTACTCTCAAGTAAACAAATCCTAAGAAATAGAGAATGACAACCTTTGCCTAGTGGTTTACATATTTCCCTTATTTCTATAAGAACAAGAGAGAACCAGCAACTCACCCAAGCACATGAAGTCGAAGAAGGCCACTGTTGCCGTTTAGTACTCCTTGTTATCTTTGGCACATGCAAATAATTAACATTCAGTCAAGAATATCCACGAGTTCAACATGTTTACATGATGAAACTATTGCTCGAATAAAAACCAACTACATACCAAGCTGGCACCTCAAAGTTCTGTTCATGAAGTAACATACCAGCAAGATTGCTTCAACTTGTCCTCATTCCTTCTTCATGGTAGCTTCCATTTTTAGAAGTAATTAGTAAGTACATAAATTTTACAGAATTAATGAACACACTATAACATCAAAGTTTTTTTCCCAAGCAAGTTGGGGTAGGCTAATTAATAACATACTACTCCGCAAAACAAAAATCAAACTATGCACGGGAAACATGAGAAACAAAACAACAGGTTCACAAACATTGCTCTCAAACCAACGAAATGTGTATATATATATAGGAGTGCTCTCCTCTACTGATCAAGCACATCCACGAGGTATCTATCAATATTTCTAAACATCCACAAAGAAAGATCTTTACACAAGTCAGTGGAACATCAGTTAAGTGGTAATCATTTTTCTCCCAAGCAGAGAAGATCTCATAAAATATCTGAGCAATGCAGGGATTGTCGACAGATGGAATCCATGCAAGTGGCTCCATTAGAAACTTATCTCTGAAATACCTCAGACTGCATAATGACTGCACATATTCATAGAAACATAGGAAGCTAGAAGAAAACATATGGCAAAATCACATAACCACATGCAATTTTTGTATTACCTTTACCTGTATGATCAGATGCAAGATAAACAGGTCACTGTCAGAATTATTTTTGCTGAAAATATTATCACTTGGCTGATAGCTGGATGTGCCTGCCTTTTCCTCGAAAGATTATCCAAAAGTTCTTGTATTATAAGGTTGTATGTAAGAGCAAGTATTTGTGACATTTGCAAAATATAATTTATAATTGGACAGTGAGATCATACCGTTCGTAAAATAGGTACATATTTGTTGTGGCGTTAGTAGAGTCCTACAAGGTTACAATTAGTCTATAGAGTCCAGTTTGGTTAGTAGTCCAATAGATTTCTAAAAAAATCATAGGCTAAATAAGCAAGATATAAATCCTAGCTAACTATACATCCACCCGGTACCAATCAATCAATATTTGCATGCTAAATTTGTATATCAAGCAACACATATAAACTGGACGTGAAAATAGACAGGAGATGTGCCCTGCCTACAACATTGTGCATGCCCTTGTTTTATCAGTAATGACTCAAGAGTATATGTAATTAGATAGATTTGTTGTAATTTCTGATTATAGTGAAACTTGGAACCTGTCATGTGGTGGAACTACAACAACCTAGCACATCACCACAGTCTGAACATGTAATTTCAGATTTCAGAAACTATAGAATCTCCCATCCAAATATAGTATTACAATTTGTTAAGTCAGTAATATCGGTTGATACATATTTCTTTCTTCGGCTAAGTCCCCTCGTGTCAACAGAAATACAGTTGTTATGATAGTTGGAGTAGCAATTCTCTCGCCATAGATCACTAATAAGAATAGCTGGCAGGACAATTGAAACGGCAAATCAGGAAAACAAATCCAGCAATGTAGCCTGTAGCAGCAGCTCAGCAAAGACGCGCTCATACAAAATTAGGTAGCAAGCATGGTGTTGATTCTAGCGTGAGAAAAGGGAGGGGAAATTTCGACCTTTAGGTGGCGGGATGTGCACCTAGACGGCAGCGTGGAGGTGGGGCTCACGGCCGCATCCCTGCCTCGGCGACCTTGCGAAAACGCCGGCGAGGCACGGGCGCTAGAGGTCGCGCGCGGCGGCGAGCATGGAGGTCCCCGTGGAGGAGCAGCGCTCCCACATCCGGTACATCGACGGCGAGGTCCAGCTGCCCGGTGCGAGACGGGCGAACTCGTCCTCTACGCCCGCCGAAACAGAAGAGGCCCGGCGCTCGGGTTTGCAGAAGACCGTGGAGGCAGCAGGCCGGGGATGCAAAAGGCTCGTGGAGGGAACCGGCAGTACGTCCTCCACGCGTCCCGATCTTCCTGTGCCGGCCGCCGGAAGGGGAGGCGCTAGGGTTCGCGCCGCCGCCAGCAGGGGAGTATCTAGGTTTGCGATGCTGCGCGATTTAGGTCGCGAGAGGGAGGAGACGGGTGCGGCCACCGCGGCGCCGCCAAAGCCCGCACGCAGCGCCTCAGCCGAGGCGCCACCGCAGCGCCACCCAAACCACCACACCCCGCCGCAGCTTAGCCGATGAACAGGAAGAACAGGTGACCCACCGCCGCGACGAAAAGAAAAGAGAAGGAAGAGAAAGACGGGGCGAAGAGCCGGTCAAAACCAATCCAGAACCGACCCCAACAGGGCTCTCGTCGCTTACACGTAGCACATAATCGCCGTAGACACCGAAACGCGACACGCAAGCGAGCTGTGTGGAACCCGTGAAAACGACGGGCAGAGCGCCCAGGAACGTCCCCAACCCTGGAGCTTAGTGCTCTTGAAGGATTATTTATTCTTAATGAGCCCTCTAGTGTAAAAAAAAAGGAGAATTTAGGGTACAAATGTAAAATAACACCTTTAGCGTATTTACCTTTCCACGCGGCGTCGGCTGCGGAGTCCCGAAGCTTCTCGACCCGCCGCCGACCTGTCGACTCCGCAGGGACACCAACTGAAAACCTCGGAACACTTATCCACCTGTTCTTCGATCACCACCAGCACGTCGAGTTCTCCGCCACTTTCTCCCGTCTCTGCCGCGCAGTTCCTCTTCCCCGCTGCGATTTCCGGGTAAGTTTCTGGCCCGCAGGTCGCCTTTCCTTTTGTCGTCGGTCTACAGGTTTTTTTTTTTCGCGATTAGAGATCCGCAGTCCAACTTGCTTCCATTTCTATTTTCGCGTAACCACGGATAGATTTACCCACTTCTTTAAATCTCGATGCGAGGAGTTTGGCTGTATCCAACCAACGGTTCTGTTCTCGACTTTGTGTCATGTAAGCGATAGAACGTTGCGGAAACGGTGAAATCATCTTCACATAGCGAAGACCGTGGTTCAGCTGCCGCGTACCAAGAATCGACACTTTCTCCTACTACTGACGACCTTGTGATGCCATTAGGATCGGTTTAGGGTATTCTCAAAAAAAAAAAAAGGATCGGTTTAGGGTACCATGCCATTGCCAGATGCTATATGATTTTATAGTTGATTTGACAAAGTTCAGTGCAGTTATTTGGGCGTACTTTAATAATAGGTAATGGGAATTTTTGTGGCACAACAGGTAGTAAAAAGATAGACGACGGGACCCAAGGCCGCACTCTGTCAGCTTTCTTGTGATTCTGTAGTTAAATTAAATCCATAATATCCGTTACACATATTAGAGTATAAATTTGTCTCTGAGATCTTTTTTCCTGCTGGTGACAATGAGACATCACCGGCAACTTATTTTCTTCTGTTGCTATAGTATTTTTTTTTTTTGTAATTGTACTGTTTTCTGCCCTCTCCGAGTTAGTATATTTTGCATAAAAAATTAGAAGTGCACTACATTTCTCCTACCTTTTCATCTATAACCTGTATGAACTTTTATCTTCTGTAACCGCAGACACGATGGGCAGGCGCAACAGCTGCACCATTTATGTGGGCAATCTCCCTGGGGACATCCGAGAGAGGGAGGTTGAGGATCTCTTTTACAAGGTAAATCTTTAGTCTTGTATAATGATTACTTGCAATTCCTTTTCTAGTGTCTTCATCAGTTATAAAATGATAATACTGTAGCACAAATTGATGGTATTCTTGATCATGTTTCAGTGTAAGTTGTAGATTAGTAAGGAAATTTGCAATAGGTTGCAGCTCACAACAACTTCCATGGCATTGTAGAAAACAGAATGGCTTTATTCATGCCTTCATTTCCTTCTCTGATGTATCATTATGCAGTATGGCCGTATCGTGGATATTGACTTGAAGATTCCTCCAAGACCTCCTGGTTACGCTTTTGTTGAGGTCAGTTTTTTTGTTATGGTCATATAAATATTTTACTGCTGTTTGGAGCTTATATTCAGAATTTATGATAAAAGACAGCCTATTTTTATCATTTTGTATTATAATTTCTCGACTAAGGGATATTATGATTATAAAAATGTGATGTAATATAGTGCTAGTCTTTTTTGGGTTTGATATGACTAAGTATTGGATGTTAACAAAACTGATGCTTTTGTAGTTTGAGGATCCCCGTGACGCTAATGATGCAATATATGGTCGTGATGGGTATACCTTTGATGGCTACAGGTTGCGGGTATGAGTGTACTGTACTGTATGTTACCTTTATGAAAGTGAAGTCGTTTTGTTTCTTCCTCATGCATGTGTTCTTAAATTTTTCTCTCAGGTGGAATTAGCTCATGGTGGAAGAGGTCAATCGTACTCACACGATCCCCCAAGAAGCTTTAGCAGTGGACGCCGTGGAGGTGTTTCTAGGCGCTCGGAGTACCGCGGTTTGTACCTCCATCTTCTTAAAAGATGATTGATATTTGTTGATGTGGATTCTCATTTAGATCTTCATGTTGAGAACCACACAGTTATGGTGGATGGTTTACCTTCGTCAGCGTCATGGCAAGATCTGAAGGTACTGGAATTGTATATGACTTCTGTTTGTTGATTTTGCTGTGCACTAGTTAACTTCACTTATTCAGGACCACATGCGACGGGCTGGTGATGTCTGTTTTTCTGATGTATACCGGGAGGCTGGAGGTTAGTGATAATGCTTCTAATTTTCTTTTCCCAGTATGTAAACATTGTAGTAGTGCACACACTATAAGATTGAGGAGCTAATTGTTTGGATCTGTTGCCATAAATGTATCCATTGTTCAAATCATAGTTCAGTGTGATGCACACAATATTGATGGCAATTGATTTTATTTGTGTTTCAGAAATTGTTGGAATTGTGGATTATACAAACTATGATGACATGAAATACGCGGTAGGTTTGCTCTCTATACCCTTCGCTCTCTGTAATGTGAAATTATTGTGAAAACTATTCATTGCTATGGGAGGGGATCTGTTGAGAACGCATTTTGGCGATTTGTGGTTCATCCCTGTTTTCGCTGTGATGTACATTTTCACAATCTTCTTGGTAATTTTGCAGATTAGGAAGCTTGATGATACAGAATTCAGAAATGCATTTTCACGGGCATATATCAGGGTATGGGTTTACTTCTTTTCCATTAATAATTTAATAGTATTTAAGATAGTATTTGCATGTCTGTTTGATTTTAAACTTGAATATTTTCCATCGTGTGGCACACGTGATAAGCTATCTGAAACCAACAAAACTTGAATATTTTCTATTGTTGCTACTCTATTGTAGGTGAGGGAGTATAATGCTAGATCAAGAAGCAGAAGCCTTAGCGTCTCTTACTCAAGAAGTCGCAGCTATAGCAGGTATCTTAATTTGTTCTCTTCATGATCTACACGGCGGTACTGATTCTTGAGCACATTGTTCCTTAGATCTGTCTCCTGGTCCCCCTTACCCGTGGATCAAAGGTTTGCGACTTTGTATTTACCTCCTAGTTATTTTGTGAGAAGTACCAGTAATTCAGTTCATCAAAGATATGGGAGGAAACCCACCAGGCGACTCGGGAGGTTTTTGATTCAGTATTTAGTTATTTACCTTGACCTCCTCCGGCCACGAATCTCATTGCTGCCGGCGCTGTTGTGTCTCACGTCCTCACAGTTTTCCCTGCCTAGTCCTTCCCTGTGCCCCCTAGTGCTCCCAGGATTGTCCTTTCTCCATTTCCTATCCGGTATGCTGCCTCTTGGTGGCACACGTCCACGTCCGAATTATGTTGGCACGGGATGCCCGTGGCAGTGGCAGAGCCACACTTGAGCTGTGTAGTCAAACGAATACACAGTTTTTCGACAATACAAGCTGAAAATGTGCAAAAAAATATTAAAAATTTATACAAATACATGTATTTGACTACACAACATTAAGCTGACAACACAGGGTTGTTGTCCTGGCTCCACCACTGGCCCGTCACCATGGCGCCATGCTGCACACACGGCCGCCCCTGCTGCCCAGTACAGGTCCGCGCCAAGGTGTGGCTGTCTCTTTTCTCTCACGAGTGGCACCTGCTATCCATTTCTGTTGGATGGCGGTCCTCCACTGTTTTGTGCCGTCAAGTAAGCTTCTCTCCAGATGTTTTGTCTGGCAAGTACGGGCTGCCCTCGGTGCGGCGCGCGGTTGGCGAAGCCCCTTCCCCATGGTTGTGGTCACGCCATGGAGGTGCTGGATTTGAGATGGGGCACGTGCTCCTGGAGAAATCACTGGTTCTGAGCGACCACGGCAGTGCCCTTCAGCGTCCTAAACCTTCCTAGAGGCGTGGTCATGGAGATATACCTCCCCTCGCTGTTTTCCTGGGCGAAACATCAGCCACACCGACTCCTTTTGGCCTCGTTACCCTTCTTGAAGGTATTGCATGGGAACCCCAATCGGCCAGGTTGACATGCGTCTTGGTGATTGCCGGGAGGCGAATGAGAGCGGGATGAGAGGGCCTGTAGGCGACACAGTTCTGCCATCTGCTCTTGTTGTTCCTGTGGTGCCTTAGGTGACACAGGTGTCCCCTTACATTGCAAATTCTTCGGGCTCGATCCACGGACGAGACGATGCTCACAATCGCACAGTTCTGCCATCTGCATTTGTTGACTTGCGCGTTGTCCAATATTGTTACATGGTGATTTGCCTGATATGCGAGTGATGTTGTGCCATTTTGCAATCACGAGGCATTTTGACACCTTCTGATGGCACCAGCGATATGCTACTTGGACTGCATGTGGCCATTTGTGGTGATGGTTGTCATGTGTGCCACAGTGTTTTGTCTAGCGCACCTGCCGTACCTCTTCTTATTTTCTCTTTGGTGTAACCTCTTGGTGTTTGCATTGTGAAGTCGCAGTCTAAGTATCCCGACCACTGGACCTTCTGAAAGGAGGTCAGGAGCCTGGTAATTGTATCACAAGAGAAAGAGCTTTTGCATGCATGTCATTTAAGGTTACAGAAACATAAATAGGTCCCAGAATGGTTGTCCTGATGTTTCATCATTCTTCCTTAATTTGATATCACCAATGATTAATTCTTGTGAGGAATCACTATCTTTGAATGTTAGCTTTGTTTCCTTTATGGTCCAATGAATGATGGAACATGCACTGCTGGCTGGCTAACCTGCAATGTTTAAGATTATCTTTGTTTTTCCTAGATCTGGCCATGCTGCGATCTGGGGACTTCTTTCGTAGATAATTGGATGTGTTGAGATTTGGAACTATGGATAGTAGAGATGGATTATCACCAAATATATGGCGAGTGGCAACAAGTCCTAGGAGCAAGATAGTCTTGACAGTAAGGATATGTGGAGTGGGTCTTGTGGCATTATTTAAATGGTGTATATTGTAGGCTTAATTTGCAATAATCATCAATGAGGCCCTCATTTTTATGGAACTTTAAGCTTTCTGCTAATTTATCTTGACATTCTTCTAAAAGTATAATTTAAAACTAGCCAAGCCTATCCCAACTTGCTTGGTATAAAAGGCTTTGCTGTTGTTGTTTTTAAAATAGAGAAGAATGAATCACAAGTACCGCTTAATCATTTTCTGGGCAAGTGTAGATGCCAAGAGATTGTCATTAACAAATGAGGATGCACGTCTTGGTTAGGTTTTATGTTCAGTTTCAGTTTTATTAGTCAGACCTGATAGGCAAATGCGTAAATTGCACTGTGGTTTCTTTGTCAGGATATCTGAAGTTCTTGACATACTGTTGCATTCATAGCTGATAGGTTTTGGTGTTAGGATGACTCAACACTCCCTTGTAATGAACTTTGTTTGTGTAACTTTTTGCAGATCGCTGTCAAGATCCCGATCCTCAGTTTCTTCTGTAAGTCTTTTAAGATGAGCTGACCGAATCTTTACTTCAGTCGTTTGTTCAAAGCAACTAATGGGATTCTTTTGCAGGCCTCTCCTGGAAAATCTGTGAGCAGAAGCCCTAGCAGGAGCAGGAACTTCTCTGGCTCTGCATCTCCTGTAATACCGGGCACCCACTTACCTATTTCCGTGAAATCACTTATGATTAACTTCGCTAACACGGTGTCCATATCCTGGCAGGTGAGATCAGATTGATCGTTGGCACTCCTAAGCAGTGAGCGACTGCTTTAGGATAAGGGTACGCCCACTTCCCTGGATAGTGAAACTGGGTTACCAGTTGCCACTGGTGTTTTTCATCGTATGCACAACATCATATTTATTGAACAGATTATTGCGCTTACCATGCGTGTCTAGTTGTAATGTGTTCTGTTGTCAGATTAAGAGTTATATTCAGAGAGATCTTTATTTTGTGGCAGAGTTACATATAGGAGTAACAGTTATGTGTTACATTATTATTTAAATACACTAATAAACAAAAAGGCGCTCCCTAGGGCGACTTCGGGGCCGATCTTGCCGGGCCGCTGCCAAGCCCCCGCCACGCCCTCCTCTTGCCATCGCTGCTGCCGGCCCTCGCCGTGGTGGCGGCGGCCCAGCCGACGAAGGTGGTTGGGGGTGGAGGTCATCGGGGATCCCCGCCATGGCCGCTAGGGTGGGTCTGGTCGGGGCATCGCCGTGCAGCCTGGGTGACGCCCTGGTCGAGGTGGAGGTAGAGATCTCTTCCCGGTGACGCCATGGATGGAGTAAAGATGCTGGGCCGGCGGGTGGCGGTGGTGGTGATCCCAGATCTAGATCTGGATGTCTCCTAGACTGCCCCTTCCTCTTGATGTCGATCTTAGCTACGCTTTGGGCCGGTTCCGGTGGAGGATCGATCCTGCATTATCGTCTCCTTTCCCTGTCGGCCTTGCCTTTGGGTCGCTGGTACGGTTTGGAGCGGCGGCTTGCAGGTTTCCGGTGGGTCACGTGGGGGATGCTGGATCGGCATGAATAAAGGTGGTGGTCTGCGGATCTCTCTTGCGCCAAGACAAAGACTTTCTTATGCATGTCCGTCTGTATTTGGCTGGATGTTGAGTTCTGGAAGGCTTCGCTGGAAAATGTAATAGTACTCGTGCCTGAAGTGTGTTGGTTTTGGGAAGTGTGTTGGTTTTGGGAGGTATTCGGGCGCACCCATGCATTTATTCCGATCATTTGGTTCTGGAGGTAGTGACGAGAAGTTTTGTTCTGTGTTGCCAGATGACATTCTAATCTATGTTGTATTAGAGATGGAGAATTTCTTGAATGCCGAATTGGAGAACTAGCATCGGAGGATCGAGTCGTGGTGTTATTGAAGATTTGCTTGGTATTCTGGGCGTGTCGTAACAATAATATGCAAGTGGGGCAGCAACGCAGGTGAAGTTCAATGTCTTACCTTTCAAGGTGAAAATTCAAGGCCTTGCCTTAATTAGTTGTGTCTGGCAATGATCTTGTTGTCATTTTGAGAGCGTGTTGGGCCACGTGTGCCATGAGCCCGTTTAGAAGCGATCTGATGGTCTCACCTCCTCCGTAGTACGTGCCGCCAGCCACACCACCATAGTATGCGCAACCGCCGCAGTACGTGGTGCAGCAGCCGCAGCCGCCGGAGGCCTGGAGGTCCCTCAGCTAGAGGCGTTCCTGCCCTTCATTGACCTTATCTCCGACGATAAAGAAGATAGCGGCGCAACAAATTAGGGTTTAGATTTTAGTTTTAAACTATATAAATTATGTTTGAATTAATGAAACTTGTATCAAACCACGAGACGCATTTTATTGGTGAACCGATCCAAATAGAAACGGATTATTTAGGTCACCAGGTCGGCCCGCCGAAGGGTCACCGAGCTAGTTTCTCGAGGAAACATGCTGGAAACCACTTGTACGTATATATGTACGCACTCACGTATATCTAGGACAAGAGACCAAGCGGCTAGCTAGTGTCTCCATGTCCACATATGGTAGCCTAGCGTCGAACACGTTGCTATCCATGTGTCATGATGCATGCCTTCCATGCGCGTACTGTGGCTGAATATATACGCCATCCACAAGCCACAACACACGGAAGCTAGAGAATACCTATCTCAGAACGCAGCACAGCAGCAGCAACAACTACTACAACATCAAACACTATGACGGTCCTCTTGCTGCATGCCTTGGTGTTGGTGCTGGCAACTACGGCTATGGCGACGGCTTCGGACTACGGCAACGCGGGCGGCAACGCCACCTCGGGTCCCGTCCTATGTAACGGCGGAGGATGCCAGCCACCGTCGCAGCCGCATCCGCTGCCTATCTACGGAGGGCCCCCACCTTCGCCGTCGACACCGGCCTCCCCGGGCACGCAGGCGCCGTGCCCGCCGGTGCCAGTCGTTTGCTGCGGCGGCCAGAACACGCCCCAGCAGCCGTACTACCAACCACCTCCTACCGGATACCTACCCTACTACAACAGCTCGGCTTCGCCTTCGGTTCCACGGCCTGCTGCCGTTTGTTATTACCTGACCGCAGTATGTCTCGCATGGTGGGCAAGGGTGTAGTCGCTGGGTACACTAGAACTTTCAGGACCCATCATAATGTGTAATAAATACTACCTCTGTTCCAAGGAATAAGGCACCCACGTATTTCAAGACGAACTTTTACCATAAAAATTGAGCAACTAAATCTTGGTTATATTATATGTAATTAGTATCGTTGGATTCGTATTGAAAAACACTTTCTAATGATGTTAATTTTATACAAATAATCTTTATATATTTGAAGTAATTCTTAGTCAAACGAAAAACACGTAAAACGAGGGCGCCTTATTCCTTGAATCGGAGGTATGTACTATACTTTCCCTAAAAAAAATGCAACTAAACTTGGAGTTAACTAAGAGATCCTAGATCTTTGGCAACTTTCTGTCAGGTTACTTGTCTTCGTGGCTGTTCATTGCCTATAGGCTATAGCGGTTAGCATTAGGAAGTAAGTTATGGAACTGTCAATCGGTGATGTTTTTGCCCTGTTTAAAAGCCATCGACCTCCAATGGTCGAATCTTTGAGAACTCAAAACACGCACTCTAGAATGATCTGGTCATCTAGTTTGTTAGTAAATAGAGTTTGTCAGCTTGTTCCTAGAGTGATTCTAGGAGATTAGTTAGTAGCTTAGTGCATGTTATTAGAACTACAGTAATAATACATCATTACGGAAACGTTAAACATGTGTGTTGATCATGCATTAAATCACAAGTAAATTTTATTTTTTACCCCTTATTTTTTCATGTGTGACAATGATCCCATTTAGTAGAGAGTTATCCACTTTACCCCATTTAGCGAAATTTGTGACAATTCTTACCTTATTTAAATATATTACACTGTTCTATTCAGTGAGATTCAATTGTCATAGCAATATATCTTTTCGCATCTCATGCCGTTTGTTTTTTTCTTGACATATTTTATCACTGGCGATTTCCCTTCCTAATACTCACCTGGCTCTGTTGCGTCCTCTTTCAGCGGCGGCCGGTGGGCACGGATCATCTACAGTACTGATGTTACTGTACCGGTATAGTAATGAACTTGATTTTTCCGCCAGTTGCATCCAACGACCTATAGAGCTATCTAGTCTCATACGCCAATCTAAACGTATTTGTCCAAGTACTTCCAGCGAGCTCAATGTCTTCTTCCTCCCATGTGCATCAGGTGGCAGTGCCGCACTACCTTCTACCTATATACATCTGCGCGCATCAGATAGCTGCTTGACCGGTGAGTTGATCGAAGGATTCGATTACTGCGAGGAATAGCCTGTCAATCGGCCTTGGAACGCCGACTAGGGACCTAATAGCAGTGAATGTTCCACAGTGTCAAGGTCTATCATAGATGCCATGCACGCCGTGCTCTGTCTGATGTTCAGCAGAATGACCTGTCATTGACCTGGCGTTTGGCGCGGACGTTGACATACTCTGCCGTGCCATATGCCGCGCCATCGGATGATTGTCCCTTGTCAGAGCGCTCGAGATGGAGTTCATAGTGACGGTGGGTTCATGCATTCACCACGGCAATGGCACAAGTTTCACTAAATGAGGTAAGAGTTGGTACAAATTTCACAAAATGGGGTATAGCAGAAGATTTTTTACTAAATAAGGTAATTGCTGTCACAAATGACAAACTAAGGGGTAAAAAATGGAATTTACTCTTAAATCACCTAATGCATGTTTAGGTAGT
The DNA here is from genome assembly GCF_022539505.1 of Lolium rigidum. Classification (NCBI taxonomy): domain Eukaryota; kingdom Viridiplantae; phylum Streptophyta; class Magnoliopsida; order Poales; family Poaceae; genus Lolium; species Lolium rigidum. Next base: position 205,948,447 of record NC_061513.1, on the reverse strand, counting down.
GCCTGCTCGATGAAGGCATGGTGTAGCCTACGGCCCGTTTGGTCACCTCGGTCGATTTTTTTACTACTGCGTCAGTGGGAAGAAACCATCTGCGCGTCCGAGACGGGCCACGAACCAGAAAAGCCACGTTATTTGGTTGCCTATGCAGAGTTTTTCCAGCCCCGTGGAGATTTGGGTTATGCTCGTTTGGTTAGTCGGTTTTCAGTCCTAGTATGAGTCTAGAACATCGCTCCTATTATTTGGTTGCAACCCAAAATCCCTTTTTCCCTTCGGTGGTGAGGCTGCCAGTGATCAATGCATAAGCAAAAACACAATGGAAGCACAATCAAACTTAGTAGTGATCATAGACGGTACTAGTTCAGGACACACCATTGTTCAGACACGATCATAGTCCAGAACACGACACGCAACAAGCAGACACCATTAGACACTAGAGACGACCTGGTAGCAGCGACACAGTACCAGGTAAGTTTTGGACATGATCTTCGAAGACAACACACTTTGTGGCATCACCATGGTACGAGCACCTGGTCATCACCTTAGTGCAGGTGTGGTCGAAGATGACCACACCAAAGGAGGACACCTTCTTGAAGGTGAGGAACTGGCCTACTTGAGCTGATGGGTGATGGCGAAGCCCGCACACCCCTGGTTGATGAATGCGTAATCGCCTTCTCTCGTTGTAGTCATCCTCCAGTGTCATCTAGTGTTGCTGCGGATGATGATGTTGGAAGGGATTTCTGGAAGTGGCCGACGTTAGTCGGCCTTCCACGACGCTTCTTCGACGGTCCCTCGTCGGGAACCTCAGCAGTTGACCCAAGCATGACCTTCTCAGTCTTCCACAAGAACACATGCCATTAGAGGTGTGGGTGCTCACAAGTATAGATGAAAACGGACATGGTGAGGCCTCATACATTGGCTCACACGGAATCTCAAGGGACCGCCCTCAAACTAAGTCTAGTGTGCAAGTAATGTGACACACACGACTAATTTGAGGGCAACACCTTGACTTCCATTATGCCGTCGTTGAATCACAGGCCAATGCAGAAGTGAAGAAGCATACAAGGCATCATACATTGGGTCAGAAGGCAGGCATAGGGAGTGGCCACAAATTAAGTGTAGTGTGCAACGACTGTTGCACACATGACTAAGTTTGAGGCCACCACCTAGCCTTCCATGGTGTCATATTTGAATCAATGGCCAACGCAGAAGAAAACCAAAAGAGGCCTCATACATTTGGTCACACGGCAGGCAAAGAGATTGCCCCCAAATTAAGTCTAGTGTGCAAGAAAAGTGGCACACACGACTGAGTTTGAAGGCATCACCTTGCCTTCCATTGTGCCATTGTTGAATCATTGGTCAATGCACTAGACAAACCAAAAAGAGGCGTCATATATAGGGTCATACGGCAGGCAAAGAAACTGTCCGCAAACTAAGTCTAGTATGCCAGAAATATGGCACACACATCTAAGTTTAAGGGCAACACCTTGCCTTCCGTTGTGCCATTGTTGAATCATTGGCCAATGCACAAGACAAACCAAAAGGAGGCCTCATATATTGGATCACACGGCATGCAGAGGGACTGTCCACAAACTAAGTCTAGTGTGCAAGGAATGTGGCACACATAAATTAGTTTGAGGGCAACACCTTGCCTTCCGTTGCGCCATTGTTTAATCATTGGCCAATGCAGAACTGAAGAAGCAGAAAATGCAAAGCAAGGTACCATATACCTCATAATATGAGGACATATGGACGAGGTGTTTGATCAGAACCAATGGCATGGTCATGTTCAGTCATGACATAGGTTCTGATCAATCATCTCCTTATACTATGATCCCTGGTTATAATCATCGGCCTATTTCAATCAGAAACAACACAAGTAGCAGTTCAAATACAATACATTACGAGTGACATTTAGGGTACATTACAAATTCTACTTAGGGTACATTACAAATTCTCCCTAGCTCAACCATTCACAGAATCTCCTACACTACATCTACAACACATTTATCACTCATCACAAATAGCCCTGATCCTCTTGAGCTTATCCTTGATTGCAAAGCTCACTTGGAGAAGATCGTATATGTCATACTCTAGCTTTCTCTTTTCAGCCTCAAAAGCCTTTCTTTCTGCCTCACATTCCTGTTTGTTAGTCATTATCACTTGTGCTTGTGTTTTCTGCAGATTCTTGAGCAGAACAACCTCGTTCTTCAAGTCCTCTATCTCCTCTTGTGTCGGAACAAACTAGCGCGAATCAACTTAATCTTTGGCACAACAATCACAACATGCTAAACCCCAGCATGAAAACCTTTCCCCTCTTTGCATGCACAGTAAAATCTAGCAGTTTGACCAATCCTCAGTCCGATCTACAAAGGATCTATCGCGATTGGAGATTACACTCACAGATCTAAGCAAATCACGACAGGGAACATCAAGAACTCATATGAACAACAAGCAATCACGACGACCACCTAACAAACGTCTATCCGAACCCTATCCTAATGGAAACCCTAGCAGATCTAATCTGCATGTCATCGCAAAATGCTCAAGCATGGCCTGTTCGGGCAACAACGAGTACGAAGGTAAGAGGAAGAGGACCTTAACGCCATTGTTCCATTCGAGGATGAGGTCGAGTTCGCGGCCAAACTCGAGAGTCGGTGAACACCGCGGTGTAGGTTGCGGCCGATGTCGTGATGCTTCGCGTTGTAGTCTACTCCTCCCGTCCTGGTGCTCCTCCTTGCGGCGGTGCGGCGGATTTGTTGGCGGTAGAGGAACCGCCTTGGTGATGTGACAGTTTGGGGGTGGGGGGTGAGAGTGAGGTCGTGAGTGAGACGAAGGAGAGGGGGCGGTGAGGCTAGTTATGGCGCGTGTTCCCGAAGGGATGCGGTGTTTCCGTCTCCCTTCCCCACACGTGCAACCTTCTCGCAACAACGGGCATGGCTCCACAAAAACTGCCATTCCGGGCGTTCCTCCAGGGCCTGTCCCAGGGGTGCTTCAAAACCTGATTCGTGCAACAACGAGGTGGTCAGCAGGCAACCAAACGGCATGTTTCCCTTCTTAGCCCATGCAAAAAAAAGGCCCCTACAGGGTACCAAACGCGCCCATATTGCTTGGTCGAAGAAAGTTTGCAAAGACGTTGTCAGAACTGCCCTTTTGGTGGCCGGAGGTCGTCAGTCTTCTAGTCCCTTTGGCTCTCTTTTTAGGCATCTCCAACGAAGCGATGCAAATCATGTTCATTTGTGTCGCCCCGTGGACACGAAAATAGTCGTTTTTTACTGTGCGTCCGTTGCGCTTGGGGTGCCTCCAGCGGCCGACGCATTTGGCCCACGGACATGAATTCGGATGTTCAAACAGCAAAATAAACAGGTTTAAAGTATTCAGTTATTACGTCCAAATATTTGAAAGTCGGCATAAAAATGAGGTGATATTGACGACTATGCAATGTCTCCACGGCCAGCCAATACCCAATGATGCTCAATCATATCCTTCTATAGGCGTTTGGACATGTTCTCGTCAGTGACTTCAACATTCATAAGCAGATACTGCAGCCAGGTTGATGCCCCAGGGATTGGCGCAACCAGCTCACCCTAGAAATCCCATATGTGCTCATTGCGGCCATCAGGACGCTCGTCCTCAACAATCATGTTATGTGATGGCGTGTATTTCACACGTTCGTTGGGCAACCCCAAGAGGAAGGTATGATGAGCACAGCAGCAAGTTTTCCCTCAGAAAGAAACCAAGGTTTATCGAACCAGGAGGAGCCAAGAAGCACGTTGAAGGTTGATGGCGGTGGGATGTAGTGCGGCGCAACACCGGAGATTCCGGCGCCAACGTGGAACCCGCACAACACAACCAAAGTACTTTGCTCCCAACGAAACAGTGAGGTTGTCAATCTCACCGGCTTGCTGTAACAAAGGATTAACCGTATTGTGTGGAAGATGATTGTTTGCAGAGAAAACGATAAAAACAAGTATTGCAATGAGATTGTATTTCAAGTAAAGAGAATTGGACCGGGGTCCACAGTTCACTAGAGGTGTCTCTCCCATAAGACGAACGAGCATGTTGGGTGAACAAATTACGGTTGGGCAATTGACAAATAAAGAGAGCATAACAATGCACATACATATCATGATGAGTATAGTGAGATTTAATTGGGCATTACGACAAAGTACATAGACCGCCATCCAACCGCATCTATGCCTAAAAAGTCCACCTTCAGGTTATCATCCGAAGCCCCTCCAGTATTAAGTTGCAAGCAACAGACAATTGCATTAAGTATGGTGCGTAATGTAATCAACAACTACATCCTTAGACATAGCATCAATGTTTTATCCCTAGTGGCAACAACACAACACAACCTTAGAACTTTCTCATCACTTGTCCCGAGTGTCAATGCGGGCATGAACCCACTATCGAGCATAAGTACTCCCTCTTGGAGTTAAAAGTAAAAACTTGGCCGAGCCTCTACTAGAAACGGAGAGCATGCAAGATCATAAACAACACATAAGCATAACTTTGATAATCAACATAACAAGTATTCTCTATTCATCGGATCCCAACAAACGCAACATATAGAATTACGGATAGATGATCTTGATCATGATAGGCAGCTCACAAGATCCGACAATGATAGCACAATGGGGAGAAGACAACCATCTAGCTACTGCTATGGACCCATAGTCCAGGGGTAGACTACTCACTCATCACTCCGGAGGCGACCATGGCGGTGTAGAGTCCTCCGGGAGATGATTCCCCTCTCCGGCGAGGTGCCGGAGGCGATCTCCGGGATCCCCCGAGATGGGATCGGCGGCGACGGCGTCTCGGTAATGTTTTCCGTATTGTGGCTCTCGATGCGGAAGTTTCGTCACGGAGGCTTTAAGTAGGCGGAAGGGCAAGTCGAGAGGGGCACGGGGGCCCCGGATGACGAGGCGGCGCGGCCAAGGGGGGCCGCGCCGCCCTAGGGTTTGGCTCCCCGTGGCCCCACTTCCTTTCATCTTCGGACTTCTGGAAGCTTCGTGAGAAAATAGGCCTCCGGGCTTTTATTTCGTCCAATTCCGAGAATATTTCTTTACTAGGATTTCTGAAACCAAAAACAGCGAGAACAAAGAATCGGCACTTCGGCATCTTGTTAATAGGTTAGTTCCGGAAAATGCACGAATATGACATAAAGTGTGCATAAAACATGTAGATAACATCAATAATGTGGCATGGAACACAAGAAATTATCGATACGTTGGAGACGTATCAGCATCCCCAAGCTTAGTTCTGCTCGTCCCGAGCAGGTAAAACGATAACAAAGATAATTTCTGGAGTGACATGCCATCATAAACTTGATCATACTATTTGTAAAGCATATGTAGTGAATGCAGTGATCAAAACAATGTGTATGACATGAGTAAACAAGTGAATCATAAAGCAAAGACTTTTCATGAATAGCACTTCAAGACAAGCATCAATAAGTCTTGCATAAGAGTTAACTCATAAAGCAATAATTCAAAGTAAAGGTATTGAAGCAACACAGAAGATTAAGTTTCAGCGGTTGCTTTCAACTTGTAACATGTATATCTCATGGATATTGTCAATGCAAAGCAATATAACAAATGCAATATGCAAATATGTAAGAATCAATGCACAGTTCACACAAGTGTTTGCTTCTTGAGGTGGAGAGAAATAGGTGAACTGACTCAACATTGAAAGTAAAAGAATGGTCCTCATAGAGGAAAAGCATCGATTGCTATATTTGTGCTAGAGCTTTGATTTTGAAAACATGAAACAATTTTGTCAACGGTAGTAATAAAGCATATGCATCATGTAAATTATATCTTATAAGTTGCAAGCCTCATGCATAGTGTACTAATAGTGCCCGCACCTTGTCCTAATTAGCTTGGACTACCTGGATTATCACCGCAATACATATGCTTTAACCAAGTTTCACAAAGGGGTACCTCTATGCCGCCTGTACAAAGGTCTAAGGAGAAAGCTCGCATTTGGATTTCTCGCTTTTGATTATTCTCAACTTAGACATCCATACCGGGACAACATAGACAACAGATAATGGACTCCTCTTTTAATGCTTTAAGCATTTGACAACAATTAATTCTTTTCTCATTAGAGATTTGAGGATATTTGTCCAAAACTGAAACTTCCACCATGAATCATGGCTTTAGTTAGCGGCCCAATGTTCTTCTCTCACAATATGCATGCTCAAACCATTCAACTCGGTGTAGATCGCCCTTACTTCGGACAAGACGAACATGCATAGCAACTCACATGAAATTCAACAATGAGTTGATGGCGTTCCCCGAGTAAACATGGTTATCGCACAACAAGCAACTTAATAAGAGATAAAGTGCATAATTACATATTCAATACCACAATAGTTTTTAAGCTATTTGTCCCATGAGCTATATATTGCAAAGGTAAATGATGGAATTTTAAAGGTAGCACTCAAGCAATTTACTTTGGAATGGCGGGAAAATACCATGTAGTAGGTAGGTATGGTGGACACAAATGGCATAGTGGTTGGCTCAAGTATTTTGGATGCATGAGAAGTATTCCCTCTCGATACAAGGTTTAGGCTAGCAAGGCTATTTGAAACAAACACAAGGATGAACGGTACAGCAAAACTCACATAAAAGACATATTGTAAACATTATAAGACTCTACACCGTCTTCCTTGTTGTTCAAACTCAATACTAGAAATTATCTAGACCTTAGAGAAACCAAATATGCAAACCAAATTTTAGCATGCTCTATGTATTTCTTCATTAATAGGTGCAAAGCATATGATGCAAGAGCTTAAACATGAGCACAACAATTGCCAAGTATCACATTACCCAAGACATTTATACCAATTACTACATGTATCATTTTCCAATTCCAACCATATAACAATTTAACGAAGGAGAAACTTCGCCATGAATACTATGAGTAGAAACCAAGGACATATTTGTCCATATGCTACAGCGGAGCGTGTATCTCTCCCATAAAGTGAATGCTAGGATCCATTTTATTCAAACAAAACAAAAACAAAAACAAACCGACGCTCCAAGAAAAAGCACATAAGATGTGGCCGAATAAAAATATAGTTTCAGGGGAGGAACTTGATAATTTGTCGATGAAGAAGGGGATGCCTTGGGCATCCCCAAGCTTAGACGCTTGAGTCTTCTTGATATATGCAGGGGTGAACCACCGGGTGCATCCCCAAGCTTAGAGCTTTCACTCTCCTTGATCATGTTGCATCATACTCCTCTCTTGATCCTTGAAAACTTCCTCCACACCAAACTCGAAACAACTCATTAGAGGGTTAGTGCACAATATAAATTGACATATTCAGAGGTGACACAATCATTCTTAACACTTCTGGACATTGCATAATGCTACTGGACATTAGTGGATCAAAGAGATTCATCCAACATAGCGAAAGAGGCAATGCGAAATAAAAGGCAGAATCTGTCAAAACAGAACAGTTCGTATTGACGAATTTTAAAATGGCACCAGACTTGCTCAAATGAAAATGCTCAAATTGAATGAAAGTTGCGTACATATCTGAGGATCATGCACGTAAATTGGCATAATTTTCTGAGCTTCCTGCAGGGCAGTGGGCTCAGATTCGTGACAGCAAAGAAATCTGGAACTGCGCAGTAATCCAAATCTAGTACTTACTTTTCTATCAACGGCTTAGCTTGGCACAACAAAACTCAAAACTAAGATAAGGAGAGGTTGCTACAGTAGTAAACAACTTCCAAGACACAAAATAAAAACAAAGTACTGTAGGTAAAAACATGGGTTGTCTCCCATAAGCGCTTTTCTTTAACGCCTTTCAGCTAGGCGTAGAAAGTGTATATCAAGTATTATCAAAGGGTGGTACTTCTACAGCGAGGTGTGGGCTCTTCTCAACCAGGCATATTATATTAGATACATAAGTTTTAGCATCTCCATTTTCATTAGTCTTAGGCGTGCTACTCTCATCAAACAAATTTTCAGGAACAAGCCAAGCATAATTATTTTCTAGTGCATCATTCATAGCTAGGAGCTTGCATGGTATTGGTGCTTTGATCTCCCCACCATCATCAATATTATTAGTGTATCTTATTCTATCCATATCCATCTTTTCAAGGAGACTAACAAAATTAGTAGGAGAACCAAGCATATTAAATTTAGCAAAGACCTTTCTAGCTTCTCTTGCTAGACCACCAAATTCTCTAAGAAGGGTTTCTAAAACAAAATCTTTCTTTTCCCCTTCTTCCATATCACCAAGTGTGAAAAACATATGTTGGATTATAGGATTGAGATTAACAAATTTGGTTTCCAACAAGCGAACTAAATGCGCAGCAACAATTTCATAAGTAGGCGCAAGGTCTACCAAGTGTCTATCTTCAAAATTTTCAATTGTACTAACATGGTTGAAGAATTCTTCTATGTTATTTCTCCCAACTATAGACCCACGTCCTACCGGTATGTTCTTTGTGGTAAAATTAAAAGGAAACATGATGAAATAAGTAAAGTAAATGCTAGTAACTAATTTTTTTGTGTTTTCAATATAGCAAACAAGATAGCAAATAAAGTAAAACTAGCAACTAATTTTTTTGTATTTTGATTTAGTGCAGCAAACAAAGTAGTAAATAAAACTAAGCAAGACAAAAACAAAGTAAAGAGATTGAGAAGTGGAGACTCCCCTTGCAGCGTGTCTTGATCTCCCGACAACGGCGCCGGAAAATATGCTTGATGGCGTGTATTTCACACGTTCGTTGGGCAACCCCAAGAGGAAGGTATGATGAGCACAAGCAGCAAGTTTTCCCTCGAGAAAGAAACCAAGGTTTATCGAACCAGGAGGAGCCAAGAAGCACGTTGAAGGTTGATGGCGGTGGGATGTAGTGCGGCGCAACACCGGAGATTCCGGCGCCAACGTGGAACCTGCACAACACAACCAAAGTACTTTGCCCCAACGAAACAGATGAGGTTGTCAATCTCACCGGCTTGCTGTAACAAAGGATTAACCGTATTGTGTGGAAGATGATTGTTTGCAGAGAAAACGAGTAAAAACAAGTATTGCAGTAGATTGTATTTCAAGTAAAGAGAATTGGACCGGGGTCCACAGTTCACTAGAGGTGTCTCTCCCATAAGACGAACAGCATGTTGGGTGAACAAATTACGGTTGGGCAATTGACAAATAAAGAGAGCATAACAATGCACATACATATCATGATGAGTATAGTGAGATTTAATTGGGCATTACGACAAAGTACATAGACCGCCATCCAACCGCATCTATGCCTAAAAAGTCCACCTTCGAGGTTATCATCCGAACCCCTCCAGTATTAAGTTGCAAGCAACGAGACAATTGCATTAAGTATGGTGCGTAATGTAATCAACAACTACATCCTTAGACATAGCATCAATGTTTTATCCCTAGTGGCAACAAGCACAACACAACCTTAGAACTTTTCATCATCGTCCTGAGTGTCAATGCGAGCATGAACCCACTATCGAGCATAAGTACTCCCTCTTGGAGTTAAAAGTAAAAACTTGTCCAGAGCCTCTACTAGAAACGGAGAGCATGCAAGATCATAAACAACACATAAGCATAACTTTGATAATCAACATAACAAGTATTCTCTATTCATCGGATCCCAACAAACGCAACATATAGAATTACAGATAGATGATCTTGATCATGATAGGCAGCTCACAAGATCCGACAATGATAGCACAATGGGGAGAAGACAACCATCTAGCTACTGCTATGGACCCATAGTCCAGGGGTAGACTACTCACTCATCACTCCGGAGGCGACCATGGCGGTGTAGAGTCCTCCGGGAGATGATTCCCCTCTCGGGCAGGGTGCCGGAGGCGATCTCCAGGATCCCCCGAGATGGGATCGGCGGCGACGGCGTCTCAGTAATGTTTTCCGTATCGTGGCTCTCGGTACTCGGAAGTTTCGTCACGGAGGCTTTAAGTAGGCGGAAGGGCAAGTCGAGAGGGGGCACAGGGGCCCCGGATGACGAGGCGGCGCGGCCAAGGGGGGGGGCCGCGCCGCCCTAGGGTTTGGCTCCCCCGTGGCCCCACTTCCTTTCATCTTCGGACTTCGGAAGCTTCGTGAGAAAATAGGCCTCCGGGCTTTTATTTCGTCCAATTCCGAGAATATTTCTTTACTAGGATTTCTGAAACCAAAAACAGCAGAACAAAGAATCGGCACTTCGGCATCTTGTTAATAGGTTAGTTCCAGAAAATGCACGAATATGACATAAAGTGTGCATAAAACATGTAGATAACATCAATAATGTGGCATGGAACACAAGAAATTATCGATACGTTGGAGACGTATCATTATGCATGATCACGCAACAGGTCATCACCTCATGCATGGTCTTTAGCGATCATGTTCTTGCCGTGTGACAGGCAATTTCCCACCGAGCTTGGAGCACACCAAATCCCTGCTCCACATCTTTCTTGGTAGCTTCTTGCATCGTGGCAAACCTCTTCATTTTTCCGTGTTTGGATCACGGATAATCTTCACCGGTGTGGCCCAGTTAAGATAGATGCCATCAGCAAGATGATATGACTTGTCATATTCATTTACATTGACCTCGTAGCTCACCTGATGAGCTTTGCCTTGCCTAAGCCTGTTGAAAATCGGAGAGCGGTGCAACACACTGATATCATTGTTTGAACCGGCCATGCCAAAAAATGAATGCCAAATTCATAAATCTTGAGATATCACAACTTCAAAAATGATAGTGCGTCCCTCTGCATGGCTGTTGTACTGACCCTACCATCCAAATGGACAGATCTTCCACTCCCAGTGCATGCAATCTATGCTGCCAATCATGCATGGGAACCATCTAGATTCGTTGATAGACAACAGCCGCCTTGTGTCCCCAACTATCGGCTCCTTCAAGTAATATTCTCCGAACATGGCAATCATATACGGCTCGGTAAAACCGGTACATAGCCTCAAGGTAGGTGCTCTCACCAATTCGAAGAAACTCATCGAATATATCAGCAGTCATTCCATACGCTAGCATGCGAATAGATGCATAACATTTTTGGTAGGAGGTGAAGCCTAGCGCACCTGTGGCATCGGGCCTACATTGGAAGTATGTGTCGTCTCTAACGCCCTGTTGAATGACCATGAATAGGTCCCTTGACATCTTGTACCGACGCCGAAACAATTTTCTCGGGAACACCGGATCGGTGCGGTCGAAGTAGTTCTTGTGGAGTCGGAGGTGCCCTTCCACTCTATTGAGCGGCAAGTTTTTTTATCGGCCCTTCACAGAGCCCCGGTGCACCGGCGTCTAGCTGGCATTGTGCTCGTGGAGGATGAAGGTCGTAGCAGAAGCCATGTTCTACGTCGTCTGGTCGGACTCGTCGTCGGAAGATGAGTCAATGACCTCACCGCTGAACTTTTCAAGCAACTTCCACATGTCCATCTGCGTGGGTAGCAACCATGGATCAATGGTTGCCCACAATAGCGCCCAAAAAATAAATTAGAAACCTACTGGCGCAATATATTAACCGAACATGTCCTGGGCGGCGAGGCCGGCCGGCGAAACCGGCAGATGTTTGGCCCCCAAAGACGTGACAGATGCGGCCAAGAACCTACGCCGACTCCGATCATGTTCTTCGGCGCGGCGAGGCCCGAATAGACGGTGTGTACTACGGCGGTGCGGCAGGTTGGGGTTGGGGTGGCGGCGTCGCACTAGGGCAGCAAATAAGGGGAATACGAAATAAATCCACGCGGTTCATTTCGTTGTCCCTGACCGGCAGGACCGAGTTAGAATACGAGGACACTCAGCGCACCTGCGCAGAAGAGTTCGCAAAGACGCATCCAAGACCCATTTTTGGGCCGCGTTTGCGTCTTCGCGGACAGCCCGAACACTATGCGTCGGGCCGTTGGGCCTGGGTGTAGTTTCATTTTTCGATCGCGCAGTGCAAATAGTTGGTCTCCGCATCCATTTACGTTGGTCCGTTCGAGATGTCCTTAGAATCGGATGGTTAAAAATATATGATATTTTTTCGTATGTGTGTGGCAATGCCTTCCCAGGAGGTTTTTCTCATTTATCTATACATATATACCTACTAATAAAGGAATTAAGGTTTCTTCTTAAAATTTTCATCCGTTATGAAATTACCGTTGTTATTCTGTCAAATTTACAGGACATGTCACCGCTTATGAAAAACGGTTCGCACAAAGGTTTCAGTTTTAGATAAGTCCGACGCTCCGTCTGTTGCTCGGAGTCTGGAACAACAGCCCAAACTAGGAAGGCCTGGCCCAACTTCATCTCTCCACAAATTCAGTCGTTAATTCGCTTCGTCCGGTTAGTGTCCCCCAGCCACGATTTGTCTACGGCCGCTGGAGTTGCGCGTGTGTGCGCTCAAATATTTGCTGCTAGAATATATTGTATTTGGAACTTTTCTTATTCGTAAAAGATACCTAGCTCACAGCTCAACAAAAAAAACTAACTTAGGTTTGTTTGTGTTTTTGAATCTAGCTCATGTTTAATTTTCTATACACTTTTAATTTTTAATTTACTAGTAAAATGCCCGTGCGTTGCCACGGGTGACAATACATGTAAGAAAATTCAAAAGATGATTAAAATACGAACTTCATAACGTCCACCTATCTCATAATTTTGACAACACAGTCTCATGGAATTAGATGGGATAACACAAAACTTTTTGCTTCCTGCTATCCTTGCAGCCGTACTTAAAAGGGATGTAGATGACGCACTTGACAACAACTCTCAGAAACTTCAAGCCCTCTAGAGAAATTCTTCTTTAGTGCTTGGATACAAATTCATGGTTGCACAAGATATATCAGACTAAAACTAAAAATTAGAAAACTTGCGTGAACATTGAACTACTGAATTATTTGTATCATGCAAAATTTAAACAGAGCTCAGATTGTCAAGATTTTTTAATGCCATACTATCCCTAAAGAGTACTAAGCTCTGAGGGTTGGGCGCGCTCCTGGTTGCATTGCCTGTCCTTTTGATGGGCCCAAACGCTTGCGCTTACATGCCCTCACGTTCTAGAGTGTGGGGTTGCATGTGCGTGCGTGTCCAGCGAGGAGGGGGTCGCGAGTTCGGTTTGAGATCCTTAATTTTGACCGGGGCCTGGGTCTTATTCCCTGTTCTCTGGTGGCGGCGGGAGCCGGCAGGTCCTCCTCTTTGTCGTGTGGGCTGGGGCAGTGCATGCGGGTTTGTGGCGCTGTGGTGGCCGGCAAGTTGCGTCAGTGGGCGTGGATTTGGGTGGCGCGAGTGGCGGTGGTGGCACGTCTTCTTCGTGCTGGCTGTTTCTTCTCGTTGGTACATTTCCCCTCTTGCTTTCTATTTTATTTTTCTTGCGTCAGTGTCCAATGAGATTGGAGTTGGTTGTGTGGAGATTTGTCTTGTGTTCGCTGTGTGTACTGGATCTGTGATGCCCGTTCTACCTAATAGAGACTTAATTCCCCTAGGAAGCGCATCAAATGTTAAAACCAGTACTTATTAACTAATAACTCTAATACTTGTTAAGATCAGTTCTTGTTAATGAATAACTTGTATCCTTCCATATAAGCGTACTGGAGTAATTAACAAGTACTAATCCTATAACGTATGATCTGCTTTGATATCCTCAAATAGTTTTTTTTTAGAATCCGCAGAAGCACTGCGCGTCATTCCATTAAGAATCAGATATCCTCAAATAGTAATAAATGTGAAAGGAAGGATCATACAGATACATCAGGATCAGTAACACCAGCTTAGTGGTGGGTTCATCTGCATCGCCGTTTAACTGTAAGGCCAGGGCTTCCTCTTATGCATGTGCTTTTGCATCAACTTCTTTGTATTCTTTTCTTCTAATTTTCTCAGGAATAGCTCTGAAGAGGGGCACAAGAATAGTTGAAGTATCAGTACAAAGTGTTGATTACATGCATTTAGGGAGGTCGTATTATTTTTAGTGAAATGGCTCGTAATGAGTGAAAGATGCAATGATCTGTTTTCATTTGGCAGACCAAACTTTAAATTCCAGATATTACATACATGCAAGTAACATTGGTGGGAGAGGGGCTGATTTTACACAGTACAGTAAGCTCCCCTCCAACAATAATGAAACAAATGTTTTCCTCTCACTAATCTCCTATGTTCTATTTAATTTGGGAAATTGGCTCCTGCGGCTCAGAGGGGTCAGCGAGGGAAACTGCCGGGTCCTCGTTGTGATGTTATGTCCGCTCTTATCCCTCTCTATCTACCGTGTTCTATGAGAGAGGGATAAGAGCGGACATACCATCACAACGAGGACCCGACAGTTTCCCTCGCTGACCCCTCTGAGCCGAAGGAGCCAGAATAGGTACGGCATGTCCAGCGAACGGCGGTTGTTGTTGTGAAGCGCCACGACGCTTGTATCAGCTGCTAAATTCCACGTTACACCAGGAAGTTCATGTAACCAAACACACAACAATTGGTGAAATTTAAACTGCTTAAAAAGATCATGTGTTGCCAGCAACGCTCGATTGTTGTAAAGGGTACGCGCTTCTGTCTATGGCAGGTATTATTTCATGAAGCCTTTTCATATAAATTGCTCTAATCTCATATTTGCAAGAACTATGCTACTAAACTTTGTTGAAAATTAGAATTCCTATCAGAGCAACTAACCATAGAATCAGATCAACATATAGATGGGGTAATACTAAAGAGTGTGTTTTAATACCCAGCTAATGAGGAAACATTAACTCGAGTGTATCGGTATATGATTTACCTCACTGCCATACCCATGCACGGGCACCACGTCCTCATTGATTATGCTTGAAAGCCTACAAAAAAACCTTACTTCTTGATCATCAAGTGCATTGTAATTTAAACAACTTTGATGTTAGTACAACCCTACCTACCTTGCCATCGAAAACATTAATTATTATCCAAGTTTTGTAAATCAACCGGTAACGTTTGAGATTATCTACTGCATCTCCACCTCGACATTAATCATATCTTTGGGCTTCCCGCTTTCTGTCTCCATTCTTATTAACTTTTTCTTTTTTATATAGCACATAACTCATACATGCAAGAACACAATAATTTATCTCAGTTCTCAAGTATCAATGGCTGTTGACAGGGATAGCTGACAGAAATTCTCTGAAAATTAACTAATTGTATTCATTTTGTTCTATTGTCATGCATGATTGCCCATTATGTTAGCTGAATTACGTAAGCCTTTGGCACAATGGATGCAGAGTAAGCTTCAGTACTTCATTCTTAAATCTTGAACAACTTAGTGAATACATCCTCACGACTAACTAAGGACAGTTCTTTCAGCTGGTTCTCAATACACCATAATATTGAATAAGAGCTTATGGTCAGATGAGACTCCTGGAGAGCAAGAAGCTATACACGAAATAACTAAGTCATTTACTGGCACATTATTGTGGTTACTTTTTCCCAAACCCAAATGAAATGGCAAGTCAAGACAGTGATACTGAAATATATACTCTAAATTTCTTTACCCTTGAACTGACAGAACACATGTACATGACCGATTTGGCTGCTTACCTCCGAAGAAAAGATCCTTGGCATCAGCAAGGCCATCTATTTGTTGTACTGTAGTGAAGTCAGTGAGACAACTACAACAAATATCAATAAATAGTATCAACATGTAGCCAAACAAACTGAAGTAAAAAAATGAAATTAAGTATTGTTTACACCTTGCAAACATGGCTGGGGTAAGCATATCTTTACAGTCTATAAATTCTCCTCAATAAGTGGACTTTTATTCAAGAGAAATCAAATTAAGTAAGGAGAAATGTGGTACTAAATATAAAAGCTGGAGTAAGCATATCTTTACAGTATATAAATTCAGTTATTGAGGACAACATTAAATGTGTATAAGGGTAATTGGTAGTATCTGAAAACATCTGAAAAACACAACTTGTCCACCTTAACTCGGGTCTTGTAGGTTCAAAGGGTTTGGTCTAGACACTGAACTGGAATAGTGCTTCTTATCCAACAAAGCACATGGCAGCCGTGTCCAACGGACCTACAAGGGAAATGAAAAAAAGTAGAAAACAAGCACGGGATACTACAGGTAAGGAGAAAATGGAAAATAGGAGAGAGCAAAAGTCATGGCTTTGCGCCTAATTGACCTGCACATTACAATCCCTTTGCAACAGATAGAAATTGAAGGCATGCAAAAGAGGAAGCGTATTAAGAGTTGATCAGAAAGACCTTCACAAATATCAGCTTCACTAAAGTCTCCGCCAATGAATGGTATTGATGATATCCATGAAATAAAAGCTCCATACATTTTGTCCAACCACTGGATTATAGAACAAAAGCGGTGTTGCAACCGGAGCTCATTTTCATAAAAATCCACTGCATTGTACAACAAAAGCTGCATTGCAACAGGAACTCATTTTCATAAATTACCTTTTTGAGACAGAACTAAACATGAAAACTTGGTGATGAATCACAACACCGGCCTGGAGGATTAGAGAATATTAAAATCGTACCACTGTAAGGTCCATGGGTATGGAAAAGAACTAATGTGAGATCATGTAGTACCGCTGCAAGCTTCTGAGGAAATTGTTCCTAGAATTCGTCAAAATGCATTGCAGATTTACCTGAATCATGCAGTGAATAAATAACCCTTGTCGCAATACTCAGGCATAGTTAAATACCAAAACTCCAAAAGATAGCCTATAAGCTTATACAGGTTGAGTACTCAATGGGTATTAGAGTTTTTTTTTCTTGTGGTACAACCAAGGAAAAAAATAGCGCGCTATAACAAAATAGCGTGGGTCTAAAAATACGCTATTAGCATGTTATAGCGTGCTATTAACGCGAATAGCGCGCTATAGCGCCGAAATAGCGTAGCGTCGGCTCTCCAGATATGTTATAGCGTGCTATTAGCGTTAAAATAGCGCGCTATTTTTTTCCATGGGTACAACAAAGAGTTACCTGAGCCATCTCCGGTCTCTCAACAGAAGAGCAACATCATATTCCTAATAATACAAAGAATTATATTTATACATCAGGGGATTTGAATAACTGAGAGGTCACACAATAAAATCTGGCTTACACAGTTGTGCTCACTTTGATTTAATAATAGTGAAAGAAGCTAAGAAATCATATTAAGTATATGAAGTGGGAAGAATCGTCTAAAAAAAGTTGTAAGAATAATAGACCAAATAATTTCAGCAAGCTCGTAGCATAGCCTGAGGCAACATGTAGTCCAGCAACATCAGGTGTGACACCAATGACAATCAAGAAAAAAAAAATCAAGTTTTTAGGATAAAGCAGATACATCTGCATCCGGAAAGATCAACCAAAGTGAAGATGTGGATGAATTCAAATCAATCAGTATGTGATCTGATATGAGTCCTATGAACCGTCGACAATTCTATTTCCACCGCCTCAAGGATACCAATTTCTGACAAATCTCTGACCCAGCCTGCGCGTCGAGGCATACTTCTCCATCTTTATATTTTTTGGAGAAGATCTTTATATATTATTTAACAACTCAAAAATACACATGATGTATTTCTGATATGTATACTTACATTGAGTGTGAGTGTATGACGTCACATTGCTCATGCCTTAAATATCGTCTGGTCCAATCTCCTAGTGTGCAGGTTCAGAAAAATATTGCGTTAATATTATGAATCACATCAGTAGGACGATCCACCTTAGAATTTCGAACCAAATAGCAATTATTATGGAAAAGAACAAATTAACCGGACTCACTGCAGTGGGCCAGTGACCTTGGTGATGGGCTGCAGATTTTCGGAGGTGTCGCGTCCTCGAGTGATGTTGGGGGACGACCCGTAGGGCAACGTCGAGCACACGCGTGCAGGGGCGATGGCGGGCAGGGGCGTCGGCGTCCTTGAGTGAAGCATGGCGGCGGCGAGGGCACATGTGCAGAGGCGGCGGCGGGCAGGGGCAGCTACGTAGTACGGCAGCGCGCATTACAGCGGCGAATGCACATGCGCAGGGGCTCATGTGTGGAGGGCGACGGCATCCTCGAGTCATGGCTGAGCCCCGTCGGCAATCCCCCATCGCGCATGACAAAAGGATCTATGATGGAAAGGATGGAGAAAGGGTGTGACAGGGTGCCAATCAACACTAATTGAGGATGTTACGGAAGTACTCGTAGTAAAGATGACGCCGTGACGGTCCACATGTAGGCGATCGCGCGTGGGAGAAAATTACTGGATTTCGACGGAAAGGAATCGATGTACTCCGTAGTACTCAGTTGGCAAAAAATGGAACCGTTTCCTCCTTTTTTAGGTAGTTTCCTAAATCTCCTCGAAAAATATATGTGGTTTGGTGGAAGGGTAAAAAGATCTTATTGAAAATATGTTGGATGAAACCTTCTACCGGAGGAAACAGAACTAGTTCCTCCTTTTTATATAGTAGAGATGTTAATTTGTAATATGCAGATTATACTTAATTTTTGTTGCGCCGGTCTCAAACTCTCAATCAACGGCACCACCATCCCGTCGTTGCCGATCTATCGCCTTAATGTACTGGAGACAAGGTCTTGAACGTGGCTCTTTATCATCAACAACTAACTCGCTCCACCTCGACTCGTCTTCATCGGTGAGTCATTAATCAACCATTACTCACAAGCTTTTGCATCCACGAATCACACGAGTTGTTGGTCAGGTGGAGTAGATGTTGCGCGACCACAAGCGCAACACGGACTATGTCTGCTTCCTCAACCAAAGGAAGATGGTGGTGGCTGCTCCCAACTCGGAGTGCGAGCATAGTGTCATGGTGGCAACACTTACGCAGATTATCACCTCTGGGCGGCTATGATCGGTGGTGCAATCGTCCCAAGAAAACCAGGCACATATCTAGATTTATTCAATGCTGATGCAATAGATGCAACTTTTTTTGGGACTGATTTATCCTCCCAAAAAATCACATATAGCACACCACAACTCGTTTTAAACACGCAAGAATAGGTCTTCTTCCCCAATCTCTAGCACCTATCGCCGCTGCAACGCACTCCATCCCTACCTCATGCTACAGATTCAAGATGATTCGGGACTCACGAGTAAGGTCTGTGGCCACGAGGCGGAACGTGTTGACTGGTTGCCGCGAGTGAGAGATGAGGGAGAGAATTGTGCAATGCCAGGTGATGAAAGCAGCTCGAGGTGGTTGAGCATATGCGGGAGAGAGGGAGGTGGGCCAGAATAGGATGCCGATGTTCAGTTCACGGCAGCCAAGATGGGCGGCATAGTACAGAGGGAGACGTGGGCCTGGTGCATGCTTGGCAGGTGTTGAGTGGAAGAGGAACTCAACAATATTTTCTATTCCGCGGCAACGCGCGGGCATTGTCCTAGTATGTATAAAGTAATGGACAAGGACCGAAATCAGACTGTTGGTTTGGGCCTTCGATCAAGGCTCCTAGGTGAGGGGAAGATGGTAGACCAATCTATAGATGTATATGAACAAATTCACGTTTGATTAGGGATGCCACGTGTGAAGTGTACATCTGTGAAGTGTACCGTAGACGGAAGGTACCGCAGATGGGAACTGCTACACACATCTATAATAACCATCCAGACTGCATTGAACGGACACGGTATATGAGAGATCATGTAGATTGGTAACTGTAGACTGTTCAATTTAATCTAGATGGTTTGGTCAAAGGGGCAGGTGATCAAAGCGGTGTGTTGCCACGTCCCAAGATCCTCTCCTTCTACCGCTTTGTCGATAGGCCACATGAACCGGCGAATCACGCCTCCACCCACCTCTCTCTCTCTCATCTTCACCGTTCCCCCCAATCGTCGTTGGCGTGTCTCTCCTTCCCTCCACCTTATTGCACCAGTGAACGCCGGCTACCTCCAAGGAAGAAAGTGTTTAGGCAAATTCTTATTTCATTTGTTTGGTTTTCACAATTAGTGAAGCACATGATTAATCTTTTTGTTGTTTCTTCTAGTGAGGAGCAATAGCTAGGTGCAGCCATAAACATGTGCAATTACACCCCTAGTGATTGATCCCAAGGCCATTTCTAAGCAAATTAAAGAAATATTAAGGCATAAAGTCCAATCACCGTTGTAAGTTTCAAGGTCCCCGTCATTATATCTTTTACTAATTAACCATGAATTCACATCATATTTGTGAAATCATATGCATATTTAAGACTTGGCACACGGTTTCTGTCAAGCTTCGGCTATCCTCCTCCTATCATCATTCAACGGTGACAACTTTATGCATCCCCATCATATTTGTGAACTCATATATCAGTACGTAATATCATCATAAAAGATAACATATATTTGTATGTAGCCAACAACAAATTATTTCGCAATTCCCATGAACAAGCTACTACTCAAACATAGACATAGAGACACAATAGATCATGGGAAAACAATAGATTGCATCACACATCATGTTTGCCAA
This sequence comes from Lolium rigidum, assembly GCF_022539505.1. Taxonomy (NCBI): domain Eukaryota; kingdom Viridiplantae; phylum Streptophyta; class Magnoliopsida; order Poales; family Poaceae; genus Lolium; species Lolium rigidum. The sequence goes on along the minus strand of NC_061513.1, from coordinate 205,928,066 downwards.
GAGATTACGGTAGGGGAATGATGGATAGGTGTTGTAGGTGTTGATGAAGAGGTGCAAACCCAAGGTGAAGATGGCGATGGCTAGCGGTGGCGGCTCCTGGAGGGGCGTCAGCCCTAGGGGCAGTGCCCCCATGCCCCTTCTTCTTCCTTGAACTTGGTGCTAGTGTGGAGGAGGTTCTCCCCCTCCTTGGCGGTTTCCAAGGAGAGGAATTTTTGTCATATGATGAGCAAAAAGTAGAGGACAAGAATTAGCAAGATCATAAGATTGGGGATGCCCATGCATCCCCCTCTTCTTTCAAGAAGTAATATCATCTCAAACTTATGTTAGTTTTACCTTCATGTTCTCGTTTGTATTGTTTGTGGAAACCATGATCTTAGTTGCTTTGTTAGTTTAATAACTTATTATATATTATAATATGTTATTTAGCTTAAGTGTGCATGTTCTAAGAATAAAGTACCAAATAGAACCCATTTGGATGCTAGAAACTTGATTGAACACATGGGGAAGCAAATTCCTGCACAACACTGTTTAGCAGAAAAATTCTCTGATTTTTTTATGTAGCTCCGATTGCTCTAATATTTACACTGTAGTTACAAATTTTCATCCTCTATATGCACAAAATTTTGCCAAAATTCCTGACAAGTATAGGTGGTCGAAATAAATGCATTTTGCTGGTGTTTTCCATGAGTCTTTTGATATGCTAGGAATGTGTTGAACATTATATGATTGATGTACCACTGAAAAGAATTTGTCTAAGAATTATATGGCAGCTATCATCATATCCTTGTACTATTAATGTCAACCCATAGAAAAAAATGGGAGAAAGTTTTGTGTTGGAGATTTTTGTAAGGGAATGGAGGAACACCACATCAAGAGCTATCCAAGTATGGTGAATACCATAATCTTGGGGATTCCCAAGGCACCCCACTGGACCTATCAAACTCTTGTTTTACAATCCTCTAAATTTTGTTTTTTGGGCAACATAGAATGATCGTAGAAACTTGGAGCATCTTTGTTTAGTTTTGCATATTGCCTTGAGAATAAATAAAACCGCCATGATAGATTTCTTGCAATTCCTAGGAAAGAGCTACTGAAATAAACTATCCCATGATTGAATGCCTTGATGAGAATGAGTTGTGTGATATCAAATGAAAAAAAGAATAGAAGCAAAAAAGCTGAAATTCAAAGTTATGCTTAGTGTTGCTAGTTTCAAATACTTCGACGAATGATAATTTGATAGTGCATTATTTAGCGCTACCTTTTTATCATATACATGGATGTTCAATACTAAGGAGCCTTGTTTGATGATAAATGATTAGCACTATGGATACTATGGAATGCTTATAGATCTTTTTGCTACCCACGAATTCTCAAACAAGGTAAGACTTGTATCCAAACACCTCAAACCAAACACCGACCACACCTACCTATGTGGCACTTGCTACTCCAAATATAATATGTGTGATATACCTCCAAGTACTTCAAAGTTTCTCTTTTGTGTAGTTTAAAGCTCATGTGAAAGTAACATTAAAGACTATTGTGATTACCATCATGTAAGTTATGTGTTTGACAAATTATGAGTAGGTTGTTAAGTAGGAACCATGCTGACATGGGGAACACTTTCACCATTCACTTATTTAATTTGTTGTCATGTTTAAACTTTTGGTTATGGGTAACGATCTTGTGTGAAATAAAGGGGATGTCATTCTCAAAGACTAGAGTATGCATATATGTTAGAGAAGAACATTGGGCCGCTTATGGAAACCATGCAAAATAATCATGGTGGAAGTTTTAGCATGCATGGACATCCTCAATCACCTTTCATAAAAAATGCAAGTATTGCAAGAGGGTGTCCATTTGTATGTTGTCCTTTCTTCCCGGTATATAGGGCCCCCCAATAAGAGATATTCACCAAATCTACATGTGACTTTGTACAGGAGGCAAGAATGTACCCCTTTGTGATACTTGGTTAAACCAATATGCATATGAAGAAGTTCTATGGTAATCTAAAGTTGAGTAGCAGGAGGCGTGAATGCCTGTGCCAAGGGGCATGAGACATCCAACTTGTAGGAGGCCAAACACATAAAACCAGACTTGTTTTCATTACCGTTAACATGAAATACATATCTAAAAACTTTATTTTATGCTCTCGGATATATTTTATTTTTATTGGAGCACTAGCACATGTGTTTTCTGCTTACTTTCTGTTACCCAAGAGTCAAAATATCCAAAAAAAAAATCAAAAGTGTCTTCCAATAATTCTATAGGTTCATCTAAGTATGCTTGATGGCATGTAATAATTTTCATTTGTTTGAACACAAGACCACTTATTATTGAGCATGTTTTGTAGAGTGTAAAAGATATCACTTTATAGCTCACTTGCTTATTGTTATTATTAAAGATTGAACCTTGTGAACTTTGTGTGACAACGAAAAACAATCAAAGCAATAAAATCCAAAGTTCATGTTTAGTTTTATCACCTACATACTCGAGGGCGAGCATGGGTTAAGCTTGGGGATGTTTGATGCATGTAAAATGCATACATGAAATTTGTAGTTTATTGTGTCAAAACCATTATTATTATGCAATTTTATTATATGTATTGGTAATAATCTATAATAGTTTCAAAAGTTCAAAAGTTCTTGTTTTATAATTTATTGTGTAGAAAAAAGGCAAATATGGAAGGAAGCCGCTCATTATGGTGAAATCTGGAGGTTTCCCGGAATATGTCCCTACAGAACACTTTTCAAGAATTGCCAAGTAAACCCAAGAAGACGATGTCCAATGAAAAAGTTTCAAACCACAAAGTTGTAGGAAATTTTCTTCTCATGCTTCTAGATATAAATTTGTACCAAACGAACTATGAAAGCTTATCCAAGAGCCCAATTAGTGTGGAGTCGAGATGCAATTTCGGGATTCCAAAAGTTGGTGACGTGATTGACACGTACAAACGCTTGCCATACTTGATGGATTCGGCCAAGCCAAAATTTGATGGGCTCATAAACAGAGGGGAATCCTAGGAAGGTTCTAGAGGTGCCCAAGAGCCCTTGGACTGAAGGACAATCAATCCCAAGACCAATATTGCATCTCGACCTCTATATATTGAGGGGAAAACCAATTTTTGGAGGAAGCCACCCATATCCACGAAAATCCTCCTCCTTGGCAACCGCCAAGGAGGGGGAGAAGCTCCTCAAGAGCAGCACCATGGCTAAGGAAGAAGAAGGGGCAAGGGGCCTCCGCCTCCTAGGGCAGCTGTCGCCCTGCGTCGCTGATACGTCTCAAACGTATCTATAATTTCTTATGTTCCATGCTACTTTTATGATGATACTCACATGTTTTATACACATTATATGTCATTATTATGCATTTTCCAGCACTAACCTATTGACGAGATGCCGAAGAGCCAGTTGTTGTTTTCTGCTGTTTTTGGTTTCAGAAATCCTAGTAAGGAAATATTCTTGGAATTGGACGAAATCAACGTCCAGGGTCTTATTTTTCCACGAAGCTTCCAGAAGACCGAGGGAGATACGAAGTGGGGCCACGGGGCGCCGCCACAGTAGGGCGGCGCGGCCTAAGGGGGCCCGCGCGGCCCTAGTGTGTCGGTCCCTCGTGACGCCCCCGACTCTGCCCTTCCGCCTACTTAAAGCCTTCGTCGCGAATACCCCAGTACCGAGAGCCACGATACGGAAAACCTTCCAGAGACGCCGCCGCCGTCAATCCCATCTCGGGGGATTCAGGAGATCGCCTCCGGCACCCTGCCGGAGAGGGGAATCATCTCCCGGAGGACTCTACACCGCCATGGTCGCCTCCGGAGTGATGTGTGAGTAGTTCATCCCTGGACTATGGGTCCATAGCAGTAGCTAGATGGTTGTCTTCTCCTCATTGTGCTATCATGTTAGATCTTGTGAGCTTCCTATCATGATCAAGATCATCTATTTGTAATCCTACATGTTGTGTTTGTTGGGATCCGATGAATATTGAATACTATGTCAAGTTGATTATCAATCTATCATATATGTTGTTTATGTTCTTGCATGCTCTCCGTTGCTAGTAGAGGCTCGGCCAAGTTGATACTTGTGACTCCAAGAGGGAGTATTTATGCTCGATAGTGGATTCATGCCTCCATTAAATCCGGGACAAGTGACGTAAAGTTCTAAGGTTGTGGATGTGCTTGTTGCCACTAGGGATAAAACATCAATGCTATGTCTAAGGATATTTGTGTTGATTATATTACGCACCATACTTAATGCAATTGTCTGTTGTTTGCAACTTAATACCGGAAGGGATTCGGATGATAACCCGAAGGTGGACTTTTTAGGCATAGATGCATGTCTGGATAGCGGTCTATGTACTTTGTCGTATTACCCTGATTAAATCTCATAGTACTCATCATGATATATGTATGTGCATTGTTATGCCTTCTTTATTTGTCAATTGCCCAACTGTAATTTGTTCACTCAACATCTATTTATCTTATGGGAGAGACACCACTAGTGAACTGTGGACCCCGGTCCAATTCTTTACATCTGAAATACAATCTATCGCAATTGTTCGTTATCGTTGTTCGCAAACAAACATCATCATCCACACTATACATCTAATCCTTTGTTTACAGCAAGCCGGTGAGATTGACAACCTCACTCGTTACGTTGGGGCAAAGTACTTTGATTGTGTTGTGCGAGGTTCCACGTTGGCGCCGGAATCCCTGGTGTTACGCCGCACTACACTCCGCCACCAACAACCTTCACGTGCTTCCTTGACTCCTACTGGTTCGATAACCTTGGTTTCTTACTGAGGGAAAACTTGCTACTGTACGCATCACACCTTCCTCTTGGGGTTCCCAACGGACGTGTGTCAACTGCATGCATCAAGCTCTTTTTCTGGCGCCGTTGCCGGGGACCTGAAGAAAAGTTACTCCACAAAGATTTCTAACTCCCACGTCAACTGCACGCCAGCAACAGTTTTCTGGCGCCGTTGCCGGGGAGATCAAGACACGCTGCAAGGGGAGTCTCCCACATCCAATCTCTTTACTTTGTTTTTGTCTTGCTTTACTTTACTTTATTTACTGCTTTGTTTGCTTCTTATATCAAAAACACAAAAAAATTAGTTACTAGTTTTTCTTTATTTACTGTCTTGTTCTCTATATTAAAAACACACAAAAAATTAGTTACTTGCATTTAGTCTACTTAATTTAGTTTGCTTTACTTATTTTTACTACTCTTAAAATGAATACTCCTGAGAACACTAAGTTGTGTGATTTCACTAGTTAGGCTTAATGGAAAACAACAAAAATATTAGAGATCTTTATAGTATTTATCTTGAGTTAGGACATGAGGTGTTTGAAGAGAAAATTAAAAAACCCATGGAACTTTGTTTGCAAAATAGTTGTAGCAATGTTATTAGCATGAACTCTTTGAACACTATTATTGCTAATGCTATGGAAGAATTTAAGCTTGGGGAAGCTGGTTTTGATGAGCATGATATTTTTAGTCCCCCAAGCATGGAGGAGAGAATTTACTTTGATGACACTTTTCCTCCCATTTATGATGATAGTGGTATTTTGGTGCCACCTACTATTGAGGATAAAGTTTATTATGATTATACTATGCCTCCTACATTTGATGATTATGGTGATGATAATAATAATGATAGAAATTATTATGAGAGAGGAAAATATGGTTGTAGAAATTTTCATGTTACTAAAACACCTCTCTATATGCTGAAATTTTTGAAGTTACACTTGTTTTGTCTTCCTATGCTATTCACTTTGTTCTTCATTGACTTGTTTATTTACAAGATTCCTTTTCATAGGAAGTGGGTTAGTCTTAAATTTGTTTCATACTTGCTTTTTGATGCTCTCTTTGCTTCAACTCTCATTCTTATGCGAGTGCATCATTAAATTTACTGAGCCCATCTTAATGGCTATAAAGAAAGCACTTCTTGGGAGATAACCCATGTTTTTATTTTGCTACTGTTTTGTTGAGTCTTGGAAGTTGTTACTACTGTAGCAACCTCTACTTATCTTTATTTTATTGCATTGTTGTGCCAAGTAAAGTCTTTGATAGTAAAGTCAATACTAGATTTGGATTACTACGCAGGAACAGATTTCTTGCTGTCACGAATTTGAGCAGTAGTCTTTGTATGTAACTCAGAAAAATCTGCCAATTTACGTGCGTGATCCTCAGATATGTACGCAACTTTCATTCAATTTGAGCTTTTTCATCTGAGCAAGTCTGGTGCCTCTAAAAAATTCGTCTTTACGGACTGTTCTGTTTTGACAGATTCTGCCTTTTATTTCGCATTGCCTGTTTTGCTATGTTTGATGGATTTCTTTGTTCCATTAACTTTCAGTAGCTTTGTGCAATGTCCAGAAGTGTTAAGAATGATTATGTCACCTCTGAATATATGAATTTTCAATTATGCACTAACCCTCTAATGAGATTGTTTTGAGTTTGGTGTGGAGGAAGTTTTCAAGGGTCAAGAGAGGAGGATGATACAATATGATCAAGAAGAGTGAAAAGTCTAAGCTTGGGGATGCCCCCGTGGTTCATCCCTGCATATTTTAAGAAGACTCAAGCATCTAAGCTTGGGGATGCCCAAGGAATCCCTTCTTCATCGACAACTTATCAGGTCACCTCTAGTGAAACTATATTTTTATTCCGTCACATCTTATGTGCTTTACTTGGAGCGTCTGTTTGTTTTTATTTTTGTTTTTGTTTGAATAAATTCGAATCCTTCTATTCTTTGTTTGGGAGAGAGACACGCTCCGCTGTTTCGTATGAACACATATGTTCTTAGCTTTATTTTTTAATGTTCATTGCGAAGGTTGAACTACTTCGTTCATTGTTATATGGTTGGAAACAGAAAATGCCGCATGTGGTAAATGGTATAATGTCTTGAATAATTTGATACTTGGCAATTGTTGTGCTCATATAGATCATGTTTAATCTCTTGCATCATGCGCTTTGCACCTATTAATGAAGAACTACATAGAGCTTGTTAAAATTTGGTTTGCATGATTGGTCTCTAGAGTCTAGATATTTTCTGGTTAAGGTGTTTGAACAACAAGGAGACAATGTAAAGTCTTATAATACTTACAATATGTTCATATGTGAGTCTTGCTGCACCGTTTTATACTTGAGTTTGCAACAAACAACCTTGCTAGCCTAGCCTTGTATTGAGAGGAATTCTTCTCGTGCATCCAAATCCTTGAGCCAAAAACTATGCCATTTGTGTCCACCATACTGATGACCCACAAGTATAGGGGATCGCAACAGTCTTCGAGGGAAGTATTACCCAATTTATTGATTCGACACAAGGGGAGACAAAGAACACTTGGAAGCCTTAACAACGGAGTTGTCAATTCAGTTGCACCTGGAAACAGACTTGCTCTCAAGAGTTTATCAGTAGTAACAGTTTTATAACAAGAGCGTAGTGAAATAACAAGCAGCAGAGTAACAAAGACAGCAGTAGTGATTTTAGTAAACAGCAGGATTAAAATACTCGTAGGCACGGGGACGGATGACGGGCGTTGCATGGATGAGAGAAACTCATGTAACAATCATAGCAGGGCATTTGCGGATAATAATAAAACGGTGTCCAAGTACTAATCAATCAATAGGCATGTGTTCCAATTATAGTCGTGCGTGCTCGCAATGAGAAACTTGCACAACATGTTTTGTCCTACCAGCCGGTGGCAGCCGGGCCTCAAGGGAAACTACTGGATATTAAGGTACTCCTTTTAATAGAGTACCGGAGCAAAGCATTAACACTCCGTGAACACATGTGATCCTCACATCACTACCATTCCCTCCGGTTGTCCCGATTTCGTCACTTCGGGGCCATCGGTTCCGGACAACGACATGTGTATACAACTTATAGGTAAGACCATAAACAATGAATATCATGATGAAACAATAACATGTTCAGATCTGAGATCATGGCACTCGGGCCCTAGTGACAAGCATTAAGCATAACAAGTTGCAACAATATCATCAAAGTACCAATTACGGAATCTAGGCACTATGCCCTAACAATCTTATGCTATTACATGACCAATCTCATCCAATCCCTACCATCCCCTTCGGCCTACAGCGGGGGAATTACTCACACATGGATGGGGGAAACATTGCTGGTTGATGGAGAGGCGTTGGCGGTGATGGCGGTGATGATCTCCTCCAATTCCCCGTCCCGCGGAGTGCCGAACGGAGACTTCGGCTCCCGCGACGGAGTTTCGCGATGTGGCGGCGTTCGGAGGGTTTCGGCGACTTCGACTTCTCTCCTGGCGTTTTAGGTCGAGGCGAATAAGTAGTCCGAAGGAGGGCGTCGGAGGCCGGCCGAGGGGCCACACCACGGGCCGCGCGGGCCCCCCGGGCCGCGCCGCCCTATGGTGTGGGGCCCTCGGGCCTCCACTTCAATTGCCCTTCCGCTCCGTTAGTTTCCCGGGAAAATAGGGCCTTCGCATAAATTCCGAGGTTTTTCCCGAAAGTTGGATTTCTGCACAAAAACGAGACAC
>NC_061513.1:205852533-205919451 GCF_022539505.1 Lolium rigidum | reverse complement strand
CAAGTACGACTCCTTTTGATGGACAAGTTGTAGCATATTTTCCGGGAGGCGGAGATGAGGTCTTTGCAATCATCGCCTGCAAGTTGAAGGAGATCGTCTCGGGGGAACAAATTCCGACGCTTTTCCGGATACCCAAGAGGTTCTGCACGAGATAATCGGATATAAGTATACAGTTTGAGCACACGAGAAAGGTCGGAGCAAGCATTTGTATAAGGTTCTAAAATAGTACCCAAGACGTTCTCACTGAGCACGTCCCAATGATGTTCCGCGGTTTCCATATATTTTTGGAGCCCAGTGAGTTCTTTTTGCTGCCTCTTGATGGTCTCGCTGTCAGCATTTCTCTTCAATACAAATTCGCCCTTCTCCTCGGCGTGCTCGGAGTTTTTCTCCGCCAGCTGTTTCTCGGCCTGCTCCCTTTCAGCTTCCGCCTCCTTTAGCTTCATCTCCAATGCTTGGTACGAGGAGCACAGGTTCTCAAGCTCCGAGGAGGCTGTGGCAAGGGACGAGGATGCACCTATAATAACACAAGAGTTAAAATCGCAATACGAATTCAGTGATAAGCAAAGGGCGGAAACCAACCTTGGGCTTCCGCCGCTTGTTTGTTTAGATCTGCATTCGCATCTTTCAGAGTCCGGATATTTTCCGCCTGACTTAAGGTAACGCGGCGCTGAAGGGCAATGTTTTTGTGCAGCTCATAATGCAGCGCCTGCTGTTCCTGTAAAGTTAGACAGAGCAGGAGTAAGAATTCCGCCTGCTTCAGTGGATTCCTTTAAAGCATTATTGCCGGAACTTTTCCGCCATAATGCTTGGGGGCTACTGCATCGACTTAAAAAAAAAACTTTCCAGAAGTGATATTCATCTAAGCATCTAAGCGCCAATGTGCATCTACGTTTCCGCTTACATGCTTGGGGGCTACTGGGGAGTACCTTTTGCTTGCAGACGAGTTTGTCGAGGAAATGGCCGACGTTCTTCTTGAAGTCCTGAATCTCCGCTGTGGCGACATCAGATTTCCCCCAGGCATTGTCCAACATGGCGTTGAGCAAGTCTTGTTCAAGATCCCATTTCTCCGCCTCAGTAAGTTTATTGAAAAACTTAGTTGCGTATGCCTTGGGGGTGGAGGTTAGGTCAGTCGGATCTCCAAAATTCTTCGGAAATACGACAACGTCGCCAGCACCGGCTCCGGTTCTTTCGGAAGAAGTAACCTCAGTTTCTCCGTGACCTTGTGCTCCTATTTCGTCTTGAGCAGGTCCTTTGTCTTTAGGATCTTCTCCGCCCACCTTTTCGCTGCTGATCGGAACAATTTCCGGTGGAGTATTGGCGGTAGGAGGGGGAGAACGATCAGCTTGAGAAGGGGATGCTTGGGGAGCAGTATGAGACGTGCTTGGCGGAGCTGGAGTGGGTGGACCTACAGCCGGAGACTTTTTCATATACTTGGTGATGGGCTCTTGGTTGGTGGTCCGGGTGGCGGCGGTGCTTGGATTCCTACATGCAAGCGAAGGGGTTCACGTCATAAACAACTTTATCCAAGTAGAGATGTACCATACTCGAAACTTACGGGCGCCGGGGATGATGGGGCGCGAGCGTTTGCCGCACTGTTGCCAGCATTTTCAAACATGCTTGCTCCGCTCTCTTCGAATTAAGCGGAGGGGGCTTCACGGTCTTTGGTTTCTTGGCGGAGGCCTCGCCGCTGGCTCCGGCTTCTGAGCCGGAAGCTTTGGCGCGGGGACGCTTCGAAGGTCGAGGGGCCGCCTTGCGGGGTGCCTCGTTCCTCTTCCTCTTCTTCGTCATCCGGATCCTCCTCCGCCCGTCGCCGCCGACGGGAACCCGAAGAATGGTGCGAAGGTTTTCCTCCGCCAGAGTATCGAGCTGGAGGAAATAAGCATATAAGCATAAGATCAATATCTGAAAACTTGTGAAGATTGAAGTAACAAAGGAAACTGAGTTTACCGGAGGACACTGGTCGTTGGTGTAGATATCCTTGATCAATTCCGGGACCGGCTGGCCCCGGCCTATCTTCACGAGCGTCTTGATTCTCCTTTTCAGAGAGTCAGCCGGAAGGTCGTGGCGGGTAGCCCGGAGCAGGTCGTCCGCCCCGGTGTATGCGCAGATTAATCGCCCGTTATGCCGCAGTGGTTGGATCCGCCGGGTGAACCAGCTAAGTGTGAGTTGAGCTCCGGTTAGCCCATCATGGACTAGCCAGGATATTCTCCGCGATGCCTTCTCCAAAATCGGAGTTTGGGCGAGTGAGGGAACGAAGCTCCAGCTCGCAAGTTCTTCCGGAGGCTCGTTGACGAATTTGGGTAGGCCGTCGTGGACGTTTGGAACTGAAATGTTCTTTTCATAGAACCATCCGGCGTTCCAGTACCGGACGGATTCGTGCGAATCGTGAGGCGGATACATGTGTCTAGGTCGGAGCATGAACGTCATGCTCCCACAGTTCACCATTACTTTTTCCTTCGTTTCTTTCTTCACTCGGAAGAAGAACTGCCATAACTTGATATCCGGACGGATTCCGAGGTGCCCTTCGCAAAGTGTAACGAAGTTGGAGAGGAGGAGGTATGAGTTTGGGCAGATGTTGTGCGGCTGGAGCCCATATGTGCCGAGGATGGAGAGGAAAAACTTTGAACAGGGGAGCGACAATCCGCGCTCCACCCAAGCTTTGGTCATGACCACTTCATCAGCCTCCGGGCTTGGGGACGTCGGTGTCACGTATGAAGCTCCGAGAGGCGGAGATCATACCCTCGTTCTGAAGCTCTCTTAGCTCCACATCAGTGGTTTCACAGGGCCACCATTGACCCCGTTCTCCTTCGCGGATCCGAGCTTTAGAAGCCCTCTTGTTTTCCGCCTCCTGCACCTTGGTTGCCATCCTCGCTTGACCTTCGAGTTCTTCTTGGAGTTCTTTGAGGGAAGGGATCCGGCCTGGAGTGGTGCTAGAAGATGCGGAAAATGGTTGAGCTAGCCGGATGTCGGAAACGTATGGTGGTAGGAACGCAATGGGATCCGGGCAAATTGGTTCCACGGCACTGGGTTCCGGGTTACTCGGAGAACTACCAGTGCAGTGAGGAGAACCGTGAGGCATGCTTCCGGCTGCACCCATGCGAGCTAGTTTGAGTAACCGGAGAAACTATACTACAGCTACTACTTCTTCTACAAGACCGGCGCACGTACCGTCAATGGCGCGGTGGCTCGACGGAGCTCCGGTGGAGTCGAGGTCGCCGGACTTGCAAGGAATCGCCTCGCGAGACCACGAATCGGCGGCGGGCAGGATTTCCCGTTCAACCGTGGGAATCTTAGCACGAGGAGAGGCTTGGGCCGGCGACGCGTGAAGCTCACCGTGGCAAGGCTCGCCGGAGATGAGATTTGATGGGCGGCGCGGCGCGAGGAGGAAGACGAAGTGGTGAGGTGCGGTGAAAGAATGAGGAATTACCGAGCCGCGAGGGTATTTATAGGCCACGCGCGGAGATTCGGGATTCGGATCCAACGGTGGAAACGGAACGGTCGCACCGTTGGATGGATGACACGTGTCTTAGGTCAAATGCGGTAAGATGACGTGGAGGTAACTTAACCATGCGTTCCCGATATTTCCGGCTGAAGATTTGCGTCTACGAAAATTTGGCGCGGGAAAAAAGGAGGTTGTGCGCGGGAAAAGAGGGATCTCCGTTGTGATACCAAATCTGAAGACGAAGGATTTCCGAGTGAAGGAACCCGGAATCAAGTAAAAGTTTTGAAGCTCTTCGAGATTCTCTTCGGATCCGAGTAGAATGAAGTCGGAGGAATGATGAATCTCGGAGAACTTCGGGGGCTACTGTTGTGGGTATACTTTATGGGTATATCAACGGCATGGCCTAGATCCGGCAAGCCCGGGTGGCCCATAGATGGTGGTGAGGCATGTGGCCCATCGGGCGGCCCAGTTGCTGTAGATCCTGAAGGATGAAGTCTAGCCCAGGAACAGGAAGCCGGATCTCAACCGACCTACGAAGGAGGCCGGATCCGTGATGGCCCATGAAGTATCCGGATCCAGCGCGTACTTAGAGGAAGGCGGATCCTTGAAGTGCACGGCAAGACATTGTACCGTAGTTAGGCAACTTGTATTCCGGCTAGGACTCTCCATGTAAACCCTAGATTCGTGCGCCTTTATAAGCCGGATCCTGGGAGCCCTAGAGGCACAACCACAACTCATTGTAACAACGCGAAAGCGCCCAGATAATTCCAGATAAGCAGTAGTAGGCCCTGTCATCGTGCAGGTGTTCCGAAGCTGGGTAACTCGCGTACCACCGTCCCGTGTGCACTCCACCCTATGGCTCCCACTTCTTCTCCCCCTCGTGAGGATCCCTCCTCCGAGGTACCGTCGATTAGGCAACGACACATCTAATCCTTTGTTTACAGCAAGCCGGTGAGATTGACAACCTCACTGTTACGTTGGGGCAAAGTACTTTGATTGTGTTGTGCAGGTTCCACGTTGGCGCCGGAATCCCTGGTGTTGCGCCGCACTACACTCCGCCACCAACAACCTTCACGTGCTTCCTTGACTCCTACCGGTTCGATAACCTTGGTTTCTTATCGAGGGAAAACTTGCTATCGTACGCATCACACCTTCCTCTTGGGGTTCCCAACGGACGTGTGTCAACTGCACGCATCAAGCTCTTTTTCTGGCGCCGTTGCCGGGGACCTGAAGAAAAGTTACTCCACAAAGATTTCTAACTCCCACGTCAACTGCACGCTAGCAACACTTTTTCTGGCGCCGTTGCCGGGGAGATCAAGACACGCTGCAAGGGGAGTCTCCCACATCCAATCTCTTTACTTTGTTTTTGTCTTGCTTTACTTTACTTTATTTACTGCTTTGTTTGCTTCTTATATCAAAAACACAAAAAAATTAGTTACTAGTTTTTCTTTATTTACTGTCTTGTTCTCTATATTAAAAACACAAAAAAAATTAGTTACTTGCATTTACTCTACTTAATTTAGTTTGCTTTACTTATTTTTACTACTGTCAAAATGAATACTCCTGAGAACACTAAGTTGTGTGATTTCACTAGTTAGGCTTAATGGAAAACAACAAAAATATTAGGGATCTTTATAGTATTTATCTTGAGTTAGGACATGAGGTGTTTGAAGAAAAAATTAAAAAACCCATGGAACTTTGTTTGCAAAATAGTTGTAGCAATGTTATTAGCATGAACTCTTTGAACACTATTATTGCTAATGCTATGGAAGAATTTAAGCTTGGGGAAGCTGGTTTTGATGAGCATGATATTTTTAGTCCCCCAAGCATGGAGGAGAGAATTTACTTTGATGACACTTTTCCTCCCATTTATGATGATAGTGGTATTTTGGTGCCACCTACTATTGAGGATAAAGTTTATTATGATTATACTATGCCTCCTACATTTGATGATTATGGTGATGATAATAATAATGATAGAAATTATTATGAGAGAGGAAAATATGGTTGTAGAAATTTTCATGTTACTAAAACACCTCTCTATATGCTGAAATTTTTGAAGTTACACTTGTTTTGTCTTCCTATGCTATTCACTTTGTTCTTCATTGACTTGTTTATTTACAAGATTCCTTTTCATAGGAAGTGGGTTAGTCTTATATTTGTTTCATACTTGCTTTTTGATGCTCTCTTTGCTTCAACTCTCATTCTTATGCGAGTGCATCATTAAATTTACTGAGCCCATCTTAATGGCTATAAAGAAAGCACTTCTTGGGAGATAACTCATGTTTTTATTTTGCTACTATTTTGTTGATTCTTGGAAGTTGTTACTACTGTAGCAACCTCTCCTTATCTTTATTTTATTGCATTGTTGTGCCAAGTAAAGTCTTTGATAGTAAAGTCAATACTAGATTTGGATTACTACGTAGGAACAGATTTCTTGCTGTCACGAATTTGAGCAGTTGTCTCTGTAGGTAACTCAGAAAAATCTGCCAATTTACGTGCGTGATCCTCAGATATGTACGCAACTTTCATTCAATTTGAGCTTTTTCATCTGAGCAAGTCTGGTGCCTCTAAAAAATTCGTCTTTACGGACTGTTCTGTTTTGACAGATTCTGCCTTTTATTTCGCATTGCCTATTTTGCTATGTTTGATGGATTTCTTTGTTCCATTAACTTTCAGTGGCTTTGTGCAATGTCCAGAAGTGTTAAGAATGATTATGTCACCTCTGAATATATGAATTTTCAATTATGCACTAACCCTCTAATGAGATTGTTTTGAGTTTGGTGTGGAGGAAGTTTTCAAGGGTCAAGAGAGGAGGATGATACAATATGATCAAGAAGAGTGAAAAGTCTAAGCTTGGGGATGCCCCGTGGTTCATCCCTGCATATTTTAAGAAGACTCAAGCATCTAAGCTTGGGGATGCCCAAGGCATCCCTTCTTCATCGACAACTTATCAGGTCACCTCTAGTGAAACTATATTTTTATTCCGTCACATCTTATGTGCTTTACTTGGAGCGTCTGTTTGTTTTTATTTTTATTTTTGTTTGAATAAATTCGGATCCTTGCATTCTTTGTTTGGGAGAGAGACACGCTCCGCTGTTTCGTATGAACACATATGTTCTTAGCTTTATTCTTAATGTTCATTGCGAAGGTTGAACTACTTCGTTCATTGTTATATGGTTGGAAACGGAAAATGCCGCATGTGGTAAATGGTATAATGTCTTGAATAATTTGATACTTGGCAATTGTTGTGCTCATATAGATCATGTTTAAGCTCTTGCATCATGTGCTTTGCACCTATTAATGAAGAACTACATAGAGCTTGTTAAAATTTGGTTTGCATGATTGGTCTCTAGAGTCTAGATATTTTCTCGGTTAAGGTGTTTGAACAACAAGGAGACAATGTAAAGTCTTATAATACTTACAATATGTTCATATGTGAGTCTTGCTGCACCGTTTTATACTTGAGTTTGCAACAAACAACCTTGCTAGCCTAGCCTTGTATTGAGAGGAATTCTTCTCGTGCATCCAAATCCTTGAGCCAAAAACTATGCCATTTGTGTCCACCATACCTACCTACTACATGGTATTTCTTCGCCATTCCAAAGTAAATTAATTGAGTGCTACCTTTAAATTTCTATCCTTTGTCTTTGCAATATATAGCTCATGGGAAAATAGCCTTAAAAACTATTGTGGTGAAGAATATGTACGTATGTGTCTTATTTCTTCATAAGTTGCTTGTTGAGCGGTAACCATGTTTCTGGGGACGCCATCAACTTTTACCTTTGTTGAATATCATGTGAATTGCTATGCATGTTCGTCTTGTCTGAAGTAAGGGCGATTTTCATGATCAAATGGTTTGAGTATGCATATTGTTAGAGAAGAACATTGGGCCGCTAACTAAAGCCATGATCCATGGTGGAAGTTTCAGTTTGGACAATTAATCCTCAATCTCTTATGAGAATTTTATCTGTTGTTGAATGCTTATGCATTAAAGAGGAGTCCATTATCTGTTGTCTATGTTCTCCCGTATTGAATGTCTAAGTTGAGAATAATCAAAAGTGAGAAATCCAATGCGAGCTTTCTCCTTAGACCTTTGTACAGGCGGCATAGAGGTACCCCTTTGTGACACTTGGTTGAAACATATGCTATGCAATGATAATTCATGTTAATCCAAGCTAATTAGGACAAGGTGCGAGCACCATTTGTATACTATGCATGAGGCTTGCAACTTATAGGATGTCTTATACATAACACATATGCTTTATTACTACCGTTGACAAAATTGTTTCTTGTTTTCAAAATGAAAAGCTCTAGCACAAATATAGTAATCCATGCTTCCCTCTCGCGAAGGGCCAATCTTCTACTTTATTGTTGAGTCAGTTCACCTATTCTTTCTATCTCGTAAGCAAACACTTGTATCAACTCGTGTGCATTGATTCTTACATGTTTACTTATTGCACTTGTTATATTACTTTGTGTTGACAAATATCCATGAGATATACATGTTGAAGTTGAAAGCAACCGCTGAAACTTATATCTTCCTTTGTGTTGCTTCAAAGCTTTTTACTAAGAATTTATTGCTTTATGAGTAACTCTTATGCAAGCCTTATTGATGCTTGTCTTGAAAGTATTATTCATGAAAAGTCTTTGCTATATGATTCATTTGTTTACTCATTATCTTTGCCATTGCTTCGAATCGCTGCACTCATCTCATATGCTTTACAATAGTATGATCAAGATTATGATAGCATGTCACTTCAGAAATTATTTTTGTTATCGTTTACCTACTCGAGGGCGAGTATGAACTAAGCTTGGGGATGCTTGATACGTCTCAAACGTATCTATAATTTCTTATGTTCCATGCTACTTTTATGATGATACTCACATGTTTTATACACATTATATGTCATTATTATGCATTTTCCGGCACTAACCTATTGACGAGATGCCGAAGAGCCGCTTCTGTTTTCTCGCTGTTTTTGGTTTCGTAAATCCTAGTAAGGAAATATTCTCGGAATTGGACGAAATCAACGCCCAGGGTCTTATTTTTCCACGAAGCTTCCAGAAGACCGAGGGAGATACGAAGTGGGGCCACGGGGCGCCGCCACAGTAGGGCGGCGCGGCCTAAGGGGGGCCCGCGCGGCCCTAGCGTGCGGGTCCCTCGTGACGCTCCCGACTCCGCCCTTCCGCCTACTTAAAGCCTTCGTCGCGAATACCCCAGTACCGAGAGCCACGATACGGAAAACCTTCCAGAGACGCCGCCGCCGCCAATCCCATCTCGGCGGATTCAGGAGATCGCCTCCGGCACCCTGCCGGAGAGGGGAATCATCTCCCGGAGGACTCTACACCGCCATGGTCGCCTCCGGAGTGATGTGCGAGTAGTTCATCCCTGGACTATGGGTCCATAGCAGTAGCTAGATGGTTGTCTTCTCCTCATTGTGCTATCATGTTAGATCTTGTGAGCTGCCTATCATGATCAAGATCATCTATTTGTAATCCTACATGTTGTGTTTGTTGGGATCCGATGAATATTGAATACTATGTCAAGTTGATTATCAATCTATCATATATGTTGTTTATGTTCTTGCATGCTCTCCGTTGCTAGTAGAGGCTCCGGCCAAGTTGATACTTGTGACTCCAAGAGGGAGTATTTATGCTCGATAGTGGGTTCATGCCTCCATTAAATCGGGACGATGGACGTAAAGTTCTAAGGTTGTGGATGTGCTGTTGCCACTAGGGATAAAACATCAATGCTATGTCTAAGGATATTTGTGTTCATTACATCGCACCATACTTAATGCAATTGTCTGTTGTTTGCAATTTAATACTGGAAGGGGTTCGGATGATAACCTGAAGGTAGACTTTTTAGGCATAGATGCATGCTGGATAGCGGTCTATGTACTTTGTCGTAATGCCCTGATTAAATCTCATAGTACTCATCATGATATATGTATGTGCATTGTTATGCCTTCTTTATTTGTCAATTGCCCAACTGTAATTTGTTCACCCAACATCTTTTTATCTTATGGGAGAGACACCACTAGTGAACTGTGGACCCCGGTCCAATTCTTTACATCTGAAATACAATCTACCGCAATTGTTCGTTATCGTTCTTCGCAAACAAACATCATCATCCACACTATACATCTAATCCTTTGTTTACCAGCAAGCCGGTGAGATTGACAACCTCACTGTTACGTTGGGCCAAAGTACTTTGATTGTGTTGTGCAGGTTCCATGTTGGCGCCGGAATCCCTGGTGTTGCGCCGCACTACACTCCGCCACCAACAACCTTCACGTGCTTCCTTGACTCCTACTGGTTCGATAACCTTGGTTTCTTACTGAGGGAAAACTTGCTACTGTACGCATCACACCTTCCTCTTGGGGTTCCCAACGGACGTGTGTCAACTGCACGCATCAAGCTCTTTTTCTGGCGCCGTTGCCAGGGACCTGAAGAAAAGTTACTCCACAAAGATTTCTAACTCCCACGTCAACTGCACGCCAGCAGTCGCCTCCTCCTCCAAGTTGGTGTGGCCTCTCCCCCATGGGGAGGCTCATCTCCATCACCATCTACAACAACTCTCCATCACGCCCACTGTAATCTCTTGGAAAACAAGATGTATGATGCAATATATTATTTTTCCCATGATTTACTGTATATCTATGTTGATGTTTGAGTAGTGACTTATTTATGGCAATTATGATATAGTTTGTTGTTGCTTCCATACAATTATATGTTATCTTAATATGATGATCTCGTTGTACTAACATATGAGTGCACACGTATGTTGGGGATGCACAAGATTGTCACTGTTGCGTGTTGATAGGATGAGGGATAGCCAGAGTTTGACAGAAATTGAATCCCAAGTCTTAGAGATACATGTTGTATTAATTCATGGTTAATCGACGGGGGTATTATCGTGGGTACCTTAGATCTAAATGCGGTGGTTGGACTTTATGTCTTAATAATTTCATTGTTTGCTCTTAATTGGCCCTAGGATCAATCACTAGGGGTGTATTTGCTTATGTATATGACAGCACCTATTCATGGCTCCTCCTTAGAAGAAACAATAAAAAAGACTATTTTTGTGCTTCAATAATTGTGACAACCAACCAAATGAAATAGCAATTTGCCTAAGCACTTGCTCCCTTGGGTTATCCACCTCCACTTCACTAGCTCCATTTTACTTGCACTAGTTACTATAGTATTTGCTTCCAAAAACTTTACTGTTTTCTAATTAGTACCAAAAACAACCACACACACACTATACTTCCTAGCTTTGCATAGAAGGCCATATAAGTGGGTTATATTGCTTAAGAGAATAGGTAGTTTACCTTCAGCTCCTCGTGGGTTTGACACTCAAATACTTATCAAATTGTACTACGGTGATCCCTTGCACTTGGCGGTTATCAATGTGAGTTCGGTCGGGGCCGCTTCATCAAACAATGTCGCAATAATGGACATGAACACATTAGAGGGTAAAAATTATAGAATCGATGTTCGCATGCAGCGCATGCGTTCTAACCATACAAGCATGCTGCACATAGATCGGGTCTGATACCACTATAGGGGTTCATAACAGAAAAAATTCTAACTTAACGCAAACCCTAATATGTCCAAGATCTATCCAAAGAGTAACGCAGTAACGAAGATGGTATCGATTACGTATCCTCGTAGACTGATAGCGGTTAACATTCTGCTAGAACGTGGTTGATGTAGACGTACTCGTCGCCGACCTCATGGTCATGTAGAAGTCCTCTCCCATGACGTCGAGTGCCGCAGTTGCAGCACCTCGTAGTTTCGCACATCGCACACGTACGATGCTCAACGACACTTCCGGCTCCGATCCAGCAAAGTTATGGTAGCTATTTTGGATCCGGATCCCAGCAGTGCTCCCGCGTACTGTGTGGAGTTGTCTCCCTCCCTATGCAGTTCTTCGGGGAACCGGACGGAGAAGAAAACTAGCGAGAGAAATTTATCTATTTAATTGTGTATTCATTTGGCCCCTATGAGTCTCTTTATATAGGGGGAAAAGGAGGGCAATGTTTTATAAGGGGGCAAGGTGGGACAAAAGGAGGAGAGGATGAGGCAGCCGGCCAACTCCTGCCCTCCCCCTCCTCCGCGCTCGATCCGGCCCAAGGGCCCCATTTAGGGTGGGGATGCCTTTTTGATTTTTTGTCATTAATTAAATATACTATTTCATTTAATTAACATATTACATTTCCTTTAATTTCCTTTTGTCCGAGACACCTCGCGAACTATTCCGAACATCTTTCAATTTCGATGAATCCAAAACTATGTCGAGTTTCATTGAACCCTTAAGTGTGTTACCCTTCGGTTCGAGAATAACACAGATATGACTCGAGAAAATTTCTCCGATCAAACGATCATCGGGGGCGTCTAGATAACCATGGTGATCTCTATGCATTCCACGAAGATATGATCGTCGTTTGAACCATTGCGTTGAGTCCTATTCCTTTTATTCATTCGATACCGACACTCGTTCGAGACATGATCATTGGTAGCATAATGCCTAGTGTGATCTTGTTACCGACAAGGCTATTCAACTCTTTATGTGTGATTCCATCCTCATGACCTCGTCATACGTACGCTGCGCAACTTTCATGGATGTAATCTCACCAAGTGGGACCTTTGTATCTCTTCGTCACATGGACGAATAAATTCCGCTATTGATGCATACGCCTCAACCCATTCCATTAGAATACCCAACTACATCTTTATGATCACCCCGGTTCGGTGTGACGGTTGATACAGCCTCCGGTGATAATGATAGATATGATCTCATGGTCTAAGGATCAAGACACTTCGCTTTTATAAACATCGTAAGATTGAAGTTGATGTGACTTGATCGTGTTACAATATTTATGTTCTGGGTATGTCCATCATATCATTTATCCAAACGATATGATCTCATTGTCAATGCCGCATGTGTCAATGATCGGGAAACCTCGATCAACGATTGACTAAAATGAACTAGATATACACATGTGTGCTCACTAGGGACCTGTTGTTCGTCTAAAGTAACGCACGTTTATCAATGTTTCCGCTTAATACAATTATAGCATGGCACAAAACTTGTTATGAATATTTAACATATAATAATAAATACTCATTATTATTTGCCTCTAGAGCACTATCTCCAACATCTTCGTCCCTGGATCCTTGGCCATTGGATGCGCCCTTTGGTGCTGAGCTTGTCGATTGCTCCTGTAGTGGATTCCTCACAGGAGTCAAAGTACACGGTGTGTCAGTTGTCCTAATATGTAAAAGGAAAGGGAGATGATGTGAATCTACTGAATCCAAATAGTTACCCGAGCACATGATATCCTCTACGAGTCGAATCATACGATCGGTGTCTACTCCCATCGGGAGCACCCACGCGCACACGTATTCAAGTGAAGCGAAAGGATGATGTCAATTTTCACAAAATCCAACATGCGCCCAGTTCATTACATCACCAATAAATAGAAATACAAAAGGTAAACTAAGTAGTAATGGTCTCGATGGCTGTCATTGCTCATGACCTTGGTAGTTTTCTTGCTACTTGCGGCTTTAGCACTTGCCTTGTCTAGGGAAGTTGTGCGCGCCTTGAGAATAGCACCTAGCTGCTTGGCATACTTGTTCGCCTTCTTGGCAAAGCGCTCGAGGTTCATCTCCTTGTTGTCAACATCCATTGGGTAGGATTCGATGGCTTTCTGGAAATCACCCTCGATGTCATGCGCCATCACTAGTGTCAGCGTCACCTCCGCCCGTTCTAAGTCTACTCATGGCTAAAGTCCGCTAAGGGGTCTTCCTTGGTGTAGAAGAGCTCTATGAGGTTCTCAAGGGCTTGTCGAACATCTACCCTGGGAAGCATGTTCTCATGGAATCTCTCCAACACGCCCTTCCACTTGGCCAACGACACCTGGACACCTCACCCCTCGACTGCGGCGACGATGTTCGTGAAGGAGTCGGCGCAAACTTGGTTCGTGAGGTTCAGGGGAGCCTCGTGCAACTGAGAAAACAAAGATAAAAGTTAGCTTGCCGAGACCTATGCTTAGCACAAGAAAGTTATGACGAAGTATATCACCTGATAGTTTGTCGGTTAAGGCGAGCAGCGACATTCGAGACCACCCTTGCGGCCGCAACATTAGAACGATGCTTCTTCTTGTGCTCCTGGTCCTCAGTATTGGCCTGGTCGAGTGCGTCTCAAGACTCCTTCTAAAGAACCTCGATCATCTTCTTCTGCTCATCGACTTGGCGCAAGGCGTCATCCTTTGATGCTGCTGCATGTGAAAAGGATTCTGCAACAGCAACGTTGGGTTCAACCAACAAAACCTTGGCATTATGTTTTGTCGGACAAGGAAAACATGAAGGTCCTACCTTGAAGCTGGTCTCGCTCAGACTCGACCATAATATAGGCTCGCACTGCTCCATCATTGAGTGCACGAATGGTTGAACTATATTGTTTACTATTTGGTTGTAAACTTTATAATTTATTTGGTTGTAAACTATATTATTTTTCATTTATATTTGTCAACTGGTTGAAAATGAAAAAAAAAAGACAAAATGACAATTGCCGGCAAGAGACGAGGAAGCCAGGAAGGACGTAGCATTTGCTAAGCATGACAGTGGTTGGAGCTATACTTATGTACATAAAAATGGAGGATAAAAGATGGCGCGAGGAAAGGCGTAGCAAACGACAAAATGCGTCAGGAAGTTGCAAATATGCATAGATCCGAAGATTCTAAAATAAATTAAGCTTGAACTGTTTGGATCAATAGAATATCACACATTCGGCATCATTACGGCTCACGTTATACTAGTTCTGAAGGCAAAGAACTTACCGGAAATTCAATTCGGCTCCCGGGTGCGTATACTCACTCTACCAAAAAATCATATTTTGAAATGTCGAAAAATTTGGACAAAAAATTCTACATGTACATCTTCATAATATATGAATGTTTGTCAAGTTTCACGAAAAACCAATATTTTTTGTGATCTATGTAAAAAGGAGAAAGTTTATCTTGTGGAAAGCATTATTTTTAGCACTGATTTTTCTCTTTTTACACACGTCACATGATAAGTCGATTTTTTATGAAACGACTTTGTAAGCGCGTAGCACGTAAAGATGTACGTGCGGATTTTTTGTTTCAATTTTTTTGAAATTTAAAACGTGTGTAAGATGCATTTCAAAATGGATACGTCTAGTGGGCGGTCGCGTGCTCGTTTGCAGAGCTGAGCATACCCTCCATATTAGGAAAGCTTTTATCCCCACTGAATAAAAACGAAAAGATTCGATGATTAATTTGCTGCTTCTCACTCTAAGCGCGTTAGTACGTCTTTTTTTCTCCTAACCCGTGCATGCAACTCATACAGCTCATACCAGTTTGGCCAGATATCAAATACGCTAGCTAGATATTGTAGATCTATTTCAAAAAGCTATAACTTTCAAACCGTGTATTGAAATTATGATTCGCTTTCACATTTAGAATCCTCGTAACAAGATCTTTAAAACTAGATCTAGCTTGCATATATTTCAACAAAAAAAATTAAGAAGCAACTTTGATGCGATATAAAGCAACTTAGGCTAGCAACTAAGCAATTTTGATAATTGCCCAAAAAAGATTCAAAACAATGGTAAATAACTTCGCAACAACGGTTGACATCTTTATGATAAATAAAATGCGCTTCGCCTGTTCACAAATAAATAACTTTAAAAACAACACTGCAGTGGCATGAAACTATACAAAAATGGTACACAACTTAGAAAGCAACCACAAAAGCAAAGAGCACGTTCACGATAATAGTAAGGAACTTTAGTGCAGTTTTATGTACCTTCATTGCAGTGGTAGGCAACCTGCCAAATAAAGGTAAGCAACATCGGTGCACCAAAGTAGTAGTCGGACATTACAGTTGCTAGGCATTGTCAACACTAGAGTTGCACACTGAGGCACCACCAAAAATACTCTATCGGACACCAAGAATGTGCCGCAAGCACCAAGGTTGCTATTTTCGGTCCCAAAGTTGCTCCCTCGGGTTTCGATGTTGCTCTGCTGGGCAGCAAAGTTGCTTCGTCCGGCCCAAAGTTGCGCCGTCGGGTTCCGAAATTGCTTTGCTAGGCAGCAAAGTTGCTCCGTCGGTTCCGGTTGCTCGCGAGGCAACAGAGTTGCTCCGTCCGGTTCCAAAGTTACTCCATCGGTTCCGAAGTTGCTTTGTTGGACAACAAAGTTGTTCTGTCGGTTTCAAAGTTGCTTTGTCAGGCAGCAAAGTTGCTTCATCGGGTTTCAAAGTTACTTTCTAGGATACTAAAATTGCTCTCTCAGGCGCGATGCTGGAAGGCGTGGGCAGCGCCGGCGATCCTACACCCGCCCGATGTCCATGCTCGCCGGCGCTACTTTGGACCTTTGGTGTGACGAAGACCGGAACCAAGGGAAAATTTCGTGCGCGATGTTCCATGTCGTGTAAGACTAGCGCTCAACGGCTCCAAAATCCAAAATAGTGCAGTGCGCTGTGTTCCCAGCTCATGTGAACGGGCCGCGCAAACCACGTCGACCACGTGCTCTACGCCTCTACCCGGTAGAAAAGCACCTGGCCCACCACGATCGACTGGTCGTGCGTCCGCTCTGGTGACCGCTCGAGACTTCCGTCTGGCACACGCGCGCTCGGAAGATTTCAGGTTTCAAAATATAGGGAGCATATGCACCCATGTTTCAAAACACCACTCCCAGAACTTACATATTATAGGACCTGGAATATAAGTGTAAGAATATTATAGGACCTGGAGGCTTCTTTGGAGAGGAATTGCCCTCGTACCGTTCTTGGTGGTTGAGTTAGGGTCAACGAGCATCCTTATCAATGTTGTCATGTTTAGCTTTTGTCAGCATTGGGAACATTATCGTTATTCTTATCATTCTTGCTCTTGTCATCCGTTGGAGAAGTAGTATATTTTACTTGCAGATGAAAAAAAATCCGGACATGGTATACATGGTAGTTTAGCTACACGGATCGGTACTACAGGATCGGTGAGACAGGTAGGTAGGCACCCCACACACACTGTGGTACAGTAGTACTCGTATCAGTCATCAGTCGGAACCCATCCGACTTTCCCCCCATCTACGCCGGACAATCATGTGCCACGGTTAATCCTGTGGGGGGTCGAGATCGGTAAGACAACTAGGTACCCATCTAGACGGTCTACGCCGGCCAATCCTTCCTGTGCTGCTACCAGTCTGGTACTACTAATACTACTCTCGTGGTTTTCCCCCATTGTTTCCAATCTATCCAAGAAACAAGACCAAGGCGAGCAGTGGGAGGGATCAGAGCACAAGAAGCCATGGTGCATCCCGTGGCGGAGGCCGACGAACGGAGCCCCTTCGGCCGCCTCACCGCCGAGGAGTACTACGCGCGCCACGGCGTCACGCACTCGTCCTCCACCTTCGTCAACCCGCGGGGTCTCCGCATCTTCACCCAGCGTTGGGTGCCCAGTGGCGGCGCCCCCGTTCTGGGCGCCATCGCCCTCGTGCACGGTTTCACCGGCGAGTCGAGCTGGATGGTCCTTCCCACCGCCGTTCACCTCGCCAAGGCCGGATTCGCCGTGGGCGCCGTGGACCACCAGGGCCACGGCTTCTCCGAGGGCCTCCAGGCCCACATCCCGGACATCGTCCCCGTCCTGGAAGACTGCGAGGCCGCCTTCGCCTCCTTCCGCGCCGACTACCCGGCGCCGCTGCCGTGCTTCCTGTACGGGGAGTCCCTGGGCGGCGCCATCGCGCTGTTCCTGCACCTGAGGGACAAGGAGCGGTGGCGCGACGGCGTGGTGCTGAACGGCGCCATGTGCGGCGTGAGCCCCCGGTTCATGCCGCCGTGGCCGCTGGAGCACCTCCTGTGGGCGGCGGCGGCGGTGGCGCCGACGTGGCACGTGGCCTTCACCAGGGGGAACATCCCCGCGCGGTCGTTCAAGGTGGAGTGGAAGCGCGCGCTGGCGCTGGCGAGCCCGCGCCGCACCACGGCCCCGCCCCGCGCGGCGACGGCGCTGGAGCTGCTCCGGATGTGCCGGGAGCTGCAGGCGCGGTTCGAGGAGGTGGAGCTGCCGATGCTGGCGGTGCACGGCGGCGAGGACACGGTGTGTGACCCAGCGTGCGTGGAGGAGCTGCACCGCAGGGCGGGGAGCAAGGACAAGACGCTGCACATGTACCCCGGGATGTGGCACCAGATTGTCGGCGAGCCGGAGGAGAACGTCGACAAGGTCTTCGGAGACGTCGTCGACTGGCTCAAGGCCCGCGCCTCCGCGGCCGCGGCCACCGGGACCGGCGGCAGCGCCGAGCCGGAGTAGTTGGGTCACGCATCCGGCGCGGGCGTGTCAGGTATACAATCAGAATCAGGTGCATGTGCGCGAGGCACAGTCGGAGTGGTCACGGGGATGGCGTGATGGTGTTTTGTCCATGTGTTCTTGTGTGTGGTCCCTGGTGAATTCCATGTGAGTAGTACGGTACGGGCTTAGTAATAAAAACTTGTTGACTTGTGTTTGATGAATTGGGATGGAACATCTTCATCTTCGTCTTTGCCAGCGGCAGCCATGGCCTTCATGGTTAGCTGTTGGTCGTTGAGCAGTTGAGGCGCCGTCTGTCTCGGTGCTTTTAAGTCCGGCACAAGAACTGTCTTTTCTGTTCTATTGCTACCGCGGGTCTTAGAGCATCCCCACTCGTTGATGCTCCCCACGTCCAAATCCGATGAAATTTTTGTCCGGATTGGACGAAAATTTGGCCTGGGAGGCAGTATATTTCCAGTCGTGTGCTCCCCAAGCGGCGTTTCTCGGGCAAAAAAGAGGATGGCCCGGGGAATCCGGACGAAAGAGGAGACACGTGGGCGTGGGCGATTGGTTTTGCTCCATCCGGAGTCCCCGAGCGCTCCCCGGGGGGCTGGGGATGGCGTGGGATCGCCGGATGAATTTAGGCCCAAATCCGGATGAAAACGAGAACCTGGGGGCGCGACTGGGCCGTTTTTCGCCGTCCGGATGTAAAAAACGGCTCGTGGGGGGCTTCTCGGGGAGACGAGAGCATCTCCACCGGGCAGCCTCCAAATAGGCACCGGTGGAGCGCCGGCACCTCCGTTTGGAGGCGCCGGCACTGCATTCTCCATTTGGGGAAGCCGTTTCCACACCGGCGGCCTCCAATTTTTTTTCTTTTTAAAATATTTTGATACAATATATCGATCACATTTTATTCATACAATCACACAAATAGAATTAAATTATTCATACACTCAATCAAACAAATAGTACTTAAATTATTCATACAACCCAACAAATAAATAATACTTAAATTATTCATACAACTCAACAAACAAATAGTACTTAAATTATTCATCCAAGCAAACAAATAGAAATAAAATCATGCATTGTTGGCTGCTCCTCTCCTCGCCCACAAATGCGTAGCTAGATCCGTCTTCAGCTGTGCATGGACACCTGCATCTCGAATTTCATTGTGCATATGAAGAAAAGCAGCGAATTCTTGAGGCACATGCTCTACCTCAGCTAGTGGCCCTTGATAATCAAATGGATGATCATCCTGCACAGGTGCGTCGCGCTCGTTCTCAATGATCATGTTGTGCATGATCACACAGGCGTTCATCACCTCCCACATCTGTGCCTCAGACCAAGTGAGAGCAACATAGAGCATTCGCATGAGGTAGCATTCCATCCAATGAGGTATCCAATGTATACGTGGAAAGGAGTGAATTCACCTCTTGGTGTATAGCTTTGGCCCGAGCTCGTGTCATTGGGCCACGAGGAGGGATTGTCGGTCTTGAGGCGGAGGTGTCCAAAGGCCACCCGTATCACTTTCATTGTCACATAAAAGAGGCACTTTGTCACAAGTGACACCGTATTCCTTTAAAGTTTGCCTCATCCATAACAATTGAGTGCATCCACTTGCGGCGGCAACATATTTGTCTTCGGTGGTGGTGAGAGATATACAATTTTGCTTCTTAGAAGACCAACACACCAAGGACCTACCAAGGAATTGGCAAGCCCCGGAGGTTGATTTCCTATCATCATTGTCTCCTGCCCAATCTGCATCGGTGTATCCATTGAGATAAAAACTTGAGCCTTTAGGATACCAAAGACCATATCTTGGGGTATCAACCAAATATCGAAAGATTCTTTTGAGCGCCATCATGTGACTCTCCTTAGGAGAAGCTTGATACCTTGCACACACACCAACACTCAACACTATGTCCGGTCTAGATGCACAAAGGTAATGCAAGGATCCAATCATGGAGCGATATACCTTTTGATCCACCTCTTTACCATTAAGATCAAGTGCAAGATGACATTTAGTAACCATTGGAGTGGCTACACCCTTCATCTCCGTCATCTTGAACCTCTTGAGCATATCTTGGAGATATTTTGCTTGATTTATGAAAGTCCCTTCTCTCAATTGTTTGATCTCAAAACCAAGAAAGAACCTCATCTCTCCCATCATAGACATCTCAAACCTATCGGTCATAAGCTTTGAAAATTCTTCATTGAAAGCTTTGTTAGTAGAGCCAAAGATAATATCATCAACATATAATTGGTAAACAAAAATCTCCCCATTGACCCTCTTAGTAAAAAGAGTGGGATCAATTAGCCCAACATCAAACCCACGGTCTATCAACAATTCTTTAAGGTGCTCGTACCAAGGTCTAGGAGCTTGTTTAAGACCATAAAGTGCTTCATCAAGCTTATAGACGTGGTTAGGGAAGTCGGGATCCTCAAACCCCGGGGGTTGCTTAACATAAACCTCTTCATGCAAAGGACCATTAAGAAACACACTTTTCACATCCATTTGTTGTAACTTAAAATTATGATGTGATGCATATGCAAGAAGGATACAGATGGACTCAAGGCGAGTTTCCACGGGAGCATAGGTTTCTCCAAAGTCAATTCCTTCAATTTGAGAGAAACCTTGAGCCACCAATCTTACCTTGTTCCTCACAACATTTCCAAACTCATCTTGCTTGTTCTTGAATATCCATTTAGTGCTTATAACATTGCGGCACTCCTTTGGCTTCTCTACGAAAGACCATACTTTATTGCGCTTGAAGTTGTTGAGTTCATCGTGCATAGCTTCCAACCAATCCGGATCTTCAAGAGCTTCAAATAGTTTCTTGGGTTCCACTAAGGAGATATAAGCATGATGATTGCTAAAGTTAGCCAATTGCCTTCTTGTGGAAACTCTTACTCTTACATCACTTAGGACCTTCTCATGAGTGTGTTCAAGAATTTCCAAGTTCCTATCTCTTCTTGCAAGACGACGGGCCTCGATCTCCTCCTTGGTTCTTCTAGGCCTTGGAGGTATCACTTGATCAACTTGATCGTTTGGGTCCCCATCTTGACCTTCAACTTGAGCTTCCTCAATTTCTTGAGAGTGCTCATCGTCATGTGCTTGATCTTGGACATTATTCGGTGAGAGGAGAATATTGAATGGATACTCATCGGATCCATCACGAATCCAAGATTGATCTTGTCCTTCATCTTCACACTAGAGGGAGGGTATTGTTCTTGTTCTTGGGTTGGTGCATCATTAGCTTCAACAGATGGAGTTTGTTGATGTTGAGAAGATGAGGGCTCCACCATAGTAGAGCATAGTCCTTCCCGAGACACCACACCGTGTCCCTCAATGGGGCGGAAAAATCCCACACCCATTTTTACTATGGCATCTTGAGGTATTTCATCACCTGCACAAGTATCAACTTGCCCCACTTGGGAGCCATCATTTTCTTCGATTCACACTACAAGATTCAATGATAATCCTAGAAGATATATCAAAGACTCTATAAGTGTGAGATTCGGCACCGTAACCAACAAATATACCCTCCAAAGCTTTAGGAGCAAACTTAGATAAACGAACTCCTTTGATTTTGTAGAAACACTTACTCCTGAATACCTTGAAGTATGAGATATTAGGCTTGTTGCCGGTGAATATTTCATATGGAGTCTTGTTCAAGCCCTTACGGAGATAGAGCCGGTTAAAAGAGTGGCAAGCAGTGGAGATGGCTTCGGCCCAAAAATTATAGCGGGATTCGTACTCCGCCATCATAGATCTTGCCATATCCATAAGAGTCCGGTTCTTCCTCTCCGCAACACCATTTTGTTGAGGGGTGTATGCAGCGGAATATTGATGCCTTATTCCCTCACCACTAAGAAAATCATTGAGTGTGTAGTTCTTGAACTCGGAGCCGTTGTCACTTCTTATTGCCAATGTAAGGAGGTTGTGTTGTCGTTGCACCTCGGTGGCAAAGTCAATGAAGATTTGTTGAGTCTCATCTTTCTTCTTGAGAAAATAGACCGAAGTATATCTTGAATAGTCATCAACAATCACCAAGCAATATTTCTTCGCACCAAGACTTGCATAAGTGGCAGGACCAAAGAGATCCACATGAAGGAGCTCCAAGATCCTCTTGGAAGAGATAATAGTCTTGCTTGGGTGCGGAGAGTCATGCATTTTTCCTTCAACACAAGCCCTACAAACACGATCTTCGGCAAAAGACACATTTTCCATTAGTCCCACAATATGGTTCCCCTTTTGAAGACTTTGCAAAGTTCTCATGTTGACATGGGCCAAGCGGCGATGCCACAACCAACCCACATCGGCCTTTCCGAATAGGCACATCGCACTTGTCGTGGTGGCCCCTGAGAAGTCCACCACATACAAGTTATTTTTGCGATACCCAACGAACGCGACTTTTAGAGTCTTGCTCCACAAGAGGACCACAATATCATTATCAATAAATACGGTGAAACCCATCTTGCCAAGGGCGAAAATGGATAACAAATTGTAACCAAGGGTTTTGACAAGCATGACATTCACAAGAGTAATGTTGTGTGCAACCACAGCCTTGCCAAAACCCAATACCTCGGATGTTGAATTATCGCCAAAGGAGATGGTGATATCAAGAAGGTTAGGCCTCAACTCCTTGATAAGATCCTTTCCGCCGGTCATATGACTTGTGCATCCACTATCAAGCACCCATTTTGAACCTCCGGTGGCATAGTCCTACATGAGATCAATTCTTGGATTTAGGTACCCATTTTTTAATGGGTCCTCTTTGTTAGCAACAAGGGTCTTTGGGACCCAAATAGACCAAGCAATATAACCATCATAAGGGACAACATATTTTGCATAAACATCACCATAATAATCTTTAAATAAAACATAGTGAGGGTTAGCAATTCCCACATTATCATCATCAAAGGTTTTAGCCTTTGGGACATGATCATTAATGACCACTTTCTTCTTTTGTTGTGCGGGCTTGGCCTTCTTCTTGTTTGCTTTATTTGCCATGGCATTATAGCCAAGGCCCTCCTTCCCATTGTTTGACCTTCGCTTACTCAAAAGGTCATCCAAAGATAACTTACTTTGGGGAGAGGAGGCCTTACCAAGTTCATCCTTTAACCTAGCATTTTCCTAAACAATATTTGCATGATCACAAGTAGAGGTAGAAGATCTAGGCACATCATATTTAGTAAGCCTAATTTGAAGTTGCTCATTAGACTTGGAGAGGAGAGAGTGTTCACTTTTCAAGGCTTTGTGATCCTTGTCTAGTTCATCTAGATCCTTCACAAGTTTCTCATGATCAACACCAAATTTGGCCTTTTCCTTCTTAAGCACTTTTAACTTAGCCCTAGCAAGATCTCTTTCTTTGGTAAGCTTAGCAATTTTATCTTGAGGTTCTTCAAGAGTTTCTAGCCTCTCTTCAAGAGAAGCTATAGTTTCTTGTCCTTCCTCAAGGGCATTTTTAAGAGCGACTATTTCAAGAGAATCCTCTCTTTATATTTGACATTTTTTTATCAAGGGTATCACCTAGTTGTGCTAGACGAACCATGAGAGCCGAAACATGTTTTTTAGTGTCACCTTTCAAGTTAAGGATGAATTCATCAAAATCAAGCATTTCTTGTTTCATTTTTAAGCTAGCATGATCAACCCCTAGAGCATTTTATATGATAGGCATAGAGGGGTTGGGGGAAGATACCTCGGAAGATTTAGCAATGAGGCAACTTTCTTTGTTCATGTGAATATCCTCATTGGAGGATTCAATTGGTGATGAAGAGTTGTTGGAGAGGGAAGAAAGAGCAACCAATCCATTGGAAGTTTGATCTTCTTCATCATCATCATCATCCCCAGATGTGTATTCTTCTTGAGATGATAGCACAATAGATGTGTCCAAGGAGGACCTTGCCATGAAGCAATGTGCATTCTTGATGTGAGGGTTCTCATTGGGGGATTCAAAGAGAGATGAAGAGGGAATATTGGTGGTGGCAATGGCAGCCACTTCCTTTGAGGTTTCTTCTTCATCACTACTACTATCATTGTCATCGGAAGAATATTCTTCCTTAGTCATTAGCACAATCCTTGATGGCCTCTTGTTCTTCTTACTCTTGTTGTAGAATTTTTGTTTGGGGGCCTTTGAATCTTTGCTCTTGTCCTTGGGAATAAGCCTTTCACCATGAGTTTCTCTATGCTCATATGGACATTCGGCTATGAAATGGAGCTTGTCACCACAATTGTAGCATGATCTTGATCTTGGGCCCAAGCTCTTGAACCTGCTTGAGTTGTTCCTCTTGATGTTATCTTACTTTGCCTTGGATGTGTCAACCCAAAAGGTTTTTGCATGGAATGCCATGTGGTCATTGTAGTGGTATTCCAAATCTTCCGGATAGGACATACTCGAAGATGTCCTATATGGTTCTTGAGGGTTCACTTCTTCCATGGTATTGACCATCAAGACAAGGTTTGTACCTCTTGACATTCCAATAACATGATTGCGAGAATCTAGAGAGTTTTGTTCGGCCACCTTGAGACCTTGCATCTTGTGCACCACTTGTTGGGAGGTGAGAGAAGAATAGCTTTCTCTCCCAAGGAAACTCTTGACATCAATGGGTTCAAAAGGCATCATCTAATCAATATACTTGTCCTTGATCCAAAAGTCATCAATATGTTGGGCACCCACATTCTGAAAAGCATCGGCAATGGTGATAAGCCTTCTATACATCTCTTGATGGTCTTCATCCGGCAACCTCATGAAACCTTCGACTTGGTTCCGAAGAGCACTATACTTTGTTTCTCTTCATGCTTTCACTTCCCTATGAAGCTTGTGGCCAAACCCTCCCATGCCTCCTTGGTGGTTGTGAATTTCCGAACAAAGTCCTTTGTTCCCACACTAGTTTGAATCATGTGAAAGGCAATGGAGTTGAGTTGGTTGTCAAACTGTTCTCTTCTAGTCAACTTGTCGGGGTTGTAAGGCTTGTACCCTTCCAAGATGATTCTCCATAGTTCATTGGAGGCACTGTGATGTCTACGGGAGCTTCTATTCTTGTAGACAGTGTTGGGCCTCCAAGAGCAGAGGTTTGTAGAACAGCAGCAAGTTTCCCTTAAGTGGATCACCCAAGGTTTATCGATCTCAGGGAGGAAGAGGTCAAAGATATCCCTCTCATGCAACCCTGCAACCACAAAGCAAGAAGTCTCTTGTGTCCCCAACACACCTAATAGGTGCACTAGTTCGGCGAAGAGATAGTGAAATACAGGTGGTATAAATAAGTATGAGCAGTAGTAACGTAGCAGTAGTAACGCAGTAACAGTAAACAAGCAGCGATAGCAGTATTTAGGAACAAGGCCTAGGGATCATACTTTCACTAGTGGACACTCTCAACATTGATCACATAACAGAATAGATAAATGCATACTCTACACTCTTGTTGGATGATGAACACCATTGCGTAGGATTACACGAACCCTCAATGCCGGAGTTAACAAGCTCCACAATTCAATGTTCATATTTAAATAACCTTAGAGTGCATGAAAGATCAACATAACCAAATAGATCACATCAATACCATCACAAGAATAGTTAACTTCACAATCTACAAGAGATCATGATCATAGCCTACGACAAGAACCACACTGTGCACACACTAGTCACCTTTACACCATGCAGGAGGAATAGACTACTTTAATAACATCACTAGAGTAGCACATAGATGAATTGTGATACAAAACACATTGCAATCATAAAGAGATATAAATAAGCACTTCACTATGCCATTCATAACAATGAATAAGTATTCTCGTGAAATATAGCCTAAGAGACCCACACGGTGCACACACTGTCACCTTTACACACGTGGGACAAGGAGTCTCCTGGAGATCACATAAGTAAAACCCACTTGACTAGCATAATGACATCTAGATTACAAGCATCATCATATGAATCTCAATCATGTAAGGCAGCTCATGAGATTATTGTATTGAAGTACATAGGAGAGAGATGAACCACATAGCTACCGGTACAGCCCCGAGCCTCGATGGAGAACTACTCCCTCCTCATGGGAGACAAGCAGCGTTGATGGAGATGGCGGTGGTGTCGATGGAGAAGCCTTCCGGGGCACTTCCCCGTCCCGGCGGCGTGCCGGAACGGAGACTCCCGTCCCCCGCATCTTGGCTTCGCGATGGCGGCGGCTCCGGAAGGTTTCTCGTACCGTGGCTTTTCCGTCTCGAAGTTTTAGGTCCGGGACCTTTATATAGGCGAAGAGGCGGCGTCGAAGGTCGAAGGGGCGACGACACCATAGGGCCGCGCGGCCGGGGGTGGGCCGCGCCACCCTATCATCCGGGGCCCCGTGGCCCCCTCCGCGGCTCTCGGGTGTTCTGGATGCTTCCGGGCAAAATAGGAACCTGGGCGTTGATTTCGTCCAATTCCGAGAATATTTCGTTACTAGGATTTCTGAAACCAAAAACAGCAGAAAACAGGAACTGGCCCTTCGGCATCTCGTCAATAAGTTAGTTCCGGAAAACTCATGATAATGACATAAAGTGTGTATAAAACATGTAGATATCATCAATAATATGGCATGGAACACAAGAAATTATCGATACGTCGGAGACGTATCACACTGCAAACATGAGAGCGAAACTCAAATTTCCAAGTAGCAAAATCTTGATCATTAAACGTGGGTGGGTCACCTCTAGTGTTTATATGAGGATGGGGAACCGGGATGTCGGGTGAGCGGAAAGGTGGAGCAACGGTATGGTAGCTCGCACCCACACTCGTTGCCCTATGAGAGGCAATGGGGGTTTTATTATTGTCTAAGTGATCACTATCCAAGGGTGGGCCAGAAGAGGGTAAGCCCGAATCATTTCCCTTTTCTAACGCACTTGTGTCCCTTTCCTCTATGACGGGGATGATGGGGGAGCCGGCTTCAAAAGCTCGGAAATCATTTTACTCATGCTTTCCATTTGAGCTTCCATGGCGGACCTCAAAGATGTTTCCATAGACTTGAGATCTTCCATAGAGACCAACTTTGCAGCCCCTTCCGTACCATCATCGTTTGACATACTCTTAGGCGGTTAAGCCCGAAATAAGAGCCGAGGCTCTAATACCAATTGAAAGGATCGTATGCCGCACCTAGAGGGGGGAGGGTGAATAGGTGCTAACCAATTTTTAGTTCTTTTTCGATTTAGGCTTGACGCAAAGGTATATTCTCTAGATATGAAACTATGTGAATTTACCTATATGACAAGGTCAACAACTAAGCACAATATAGCTAGACAAAATATAGGGGAGATAAAGAGGATAGAGGTAACCGAGAGTGGAGCACACGGAGACACAGAGATGATTCCCGTAGTTCCCTTCCTTTGCGAGAAGGTACGTCTACGTTTGGAGGAGTGTGGTCGCTACGAAAGCCAGACCAACGCCACGAAGGCTTCACTCAGGTCTCCTGTGAGCACCGCCACGAAGGCCTAGCCCACTTCCACTAAGGGATTTTCTCGAGGCGGAAACCAGGCCTTTACATGGTTCTTGGGGCACACATCCACAACAAAATTGGAGGCTCCCAATATCTGTAACAATACAACAACAAGAACAAATCAACCACAAATAACTAGGGATTCCAAAAGAGGAACAGTAGCAAAGGGGCTCTCAAGCATATGAGAGGGAAATTCAAATCGCTTCGGTGAAAATGTAGATCAGGGTCTTCTCCTTCGAATCTCCAAAGATCAAGAGCTTTGGTTGGTTGGAGGAGGAGATCTTGTGATTCTTGTGTATCTTGAGGTGGATCTAATGGTGGATGAACTTGGGATGATTGAGCCACTTGAGCTGGAAGAAGAAGGGGGGTATTTATACCCCCATCAAATGTAGCCGTTGGGGCCGGAATTTCCGGTGTAAGTTGGGGCCAGAATTTCCACCGCCCCCTCCCCGGAATTTCCGCCCCGTCGACACAAAATGGCCGGGCAAATTTTCGGGGGGTGTACTGCGCGTCTGGCCGTCTGGTCCTTAACGAAATTTTGGGGGCCGAATATTTCCAGAAATGTCTGGCCCGGAATTCCCCCCCCCCCCCCGGAATTTCCGGCCCTTCGACAGAAATGTCCGGCCAAATTTCCGGGGGGTATCCACTATCCAGGGTGTCTGGCCGGCTGGTCCTTAGCCAAAAAATGGGGGCCGGGAATTCTTGAGAATTTCCGGGCCGGAAATTCCGGCTTGGAAATTTCTAAACTCCTTCCCTCTTCTTCCTTTTCATCAACATTCTTCTCTTTTCATTCTTGTTTCTCCAAGCCATAAAGTAGATCAAAACTACACACTAATCCACATTAGATTATCACATATGTTGTCATCAAACATACAAAACATAATTACGAAGAGATGTTATTTCACCCTCCACCGCTCATTTCTCCCGCCCGACGCTCTATCTCCCTTCCAGCCTCCAACCCGAAAAACCCTCGCCGCCGCCATGCCACCGAAGAGAAAGGCTCCGGCGAAGGCAGCAAAGCCGCCGATGAAGGCATCGCCGAAGCCACGCACCGTGACGCCGAAGGAGAAGCCGGTGACCATGTCGCAGGAGGAGTGGGAGGAGGAGTGATGGCGCGTGATGCACACGTCCGTTGGGAACCCCAAGAGGAAGGTGTGATGCGCACAACAGTAAGTTTTCCCTCAGAAAGAAACCAAGGTTATCGAACCAGTAGGAGATGAAGGCCACGTGAAGGTTGTTGGCGGAGGAGTGTAGTGCGGCGCAACACCAGGGATTCCGGCGCCAACGTGGAACCTGCACAACACAATCAAAATACTTTGCCCCAACTTAACAATGAGGTTGTCAATCTCACCGGCTTGCCGTAAACAAAGGATTAAACGTATGGTGTGGAGAATGATGTTTGTTTGCGAAGAACAACGAGAGAACGGAGTTTGCGTAGATTGTATTTCAGATGTAAAAGAATGGACCGGGGTCCACAGTTCACTAGTGGTGTCTCTCCAATAAGAAATAGCATGTTGGGTGAACAAATTACAGTTGGGCAATGGACAAATAGAGAGGGCATAACAATGCACATACATATCACGATGACTACTATGAGATTTAATTAGGGCATTACGACAAAGTACATAGACCGCTATCCAGCATGCATCTATGCCTAAAAAGTCCACCTTCGGGTTAGCATCCGCACCCCTTCCAAGTATTAAGTTGCAAACAACGAGACAATTGCATTAAGTATGGTGCGTAATGTAATCAACACAAATATCCTTAGACAAAGCATTGATGTTTTATCCCTAGTGGCAACAACACATCCACAACCTTAGAACTTTCTCATCACCTGTCCCAGCATTCAATGGAGGCATGAACCCACTATCGAGCATAAATACTCCCTCTTGGAGTTACAAGTATCAACTTGGCCGCAGCCTCTACTAGCAACGGAGAGCATGCAAGAACATAAACAACACATATATGATAGATCAATAATCAACTTGACATTGTTTCCATATTCATCGGATCCCAACAAACACAACATGTAGCATTACAAATAGACGATCTTGATCATCATAGGCAGCTCACAAGATCTAACATGATAGCACAATGAGGAGAAGACAACCATCTAGCTACTGCTATGGACCCATAGTCCAAGGATGAACTACTCACACATCAGTCCGGAGGCGATCATGGTGATGTAGAGTCCTCCGGGAGATGATTCCCCTCTCCCGGCAGGGTGCCGAAGGCGATCTCCTGAATCCCCCGAGATGGGATTGGCGGCGGCAGCGTCTCTGGAACTTTTTCCGTATCGTGGCTCTCGGTCATAGGGTTTTCGCGACGGAGAGTATAAGTAGGCGGAAGGGCAGAGTCGGGAGGCTCACGAGGGGCCCACACCATAGGGCGGCGCGGCCCCCCCTTGGCCGCGCCGCCTTGTGGTGTCGCCACCTCGTGGCCCCACTTCGTATCTACTTTGGTCTTCTGGAAGCTCCGTGGAAAAATAAGACCCTGGGCGTTCGTTTCGTCCAATTCCGAGAATATTTCTGTGTAGGATTTCGAAACCAAAAACAAGCACAAAACGAGAACCGGCGCTTCGGCATCTCGTTAATAGGTTAGTGCCGGAAAATGCGTATAAATGATGTAAAGTGTGTATAAAACATGTGAGTATTATCATAAAACTAGCATGGAACATAAGAAATTATAGATACGTTTGAGACGTATCAAGCATCCCCAAGCTTAGTTCCTACTCGCCCTCGAGTAGGTAAACGATAACAAGGATAATTTCTGAAGTGACATGCTATCATAATCTTGATCAATACTATTGTAAAGCATATGAAGTGAATGACGTGATTCGAAGCAATGGTAAAGACAATGACTTAAACAACTGAATCATATAGCAAAGACTTTTCATGAATAGTACTTTCAAGACAAGCATCTATAAGACTTGCACATGAGTTAACTCATAAAGCAATAGATTCTTAGTAGAAAGTTTTGAAGCAACACAAAGGAAGATATAAGTTTCAGCAGTTGCTTTCAACTTCAACATGTTTATCTCATGGATATATCTCATGGATAATTGTCAACACAAAGTAATATGATGAATGCAAATAAGCAAGTATGTAGGAATCAATGCACACAGTTGACACAAGTGTTTGCTCCTAAGATAGAAAGAAGTAGGTAAACCGACTCAACATAAAGTAAAAGAATGGGCCCTTCGCAGAGGGAAGCATGGATTACTGTTTTTGTGCTAGAGCTTTTCATTTTGAAAAAATAGAAACAATTTTGTCAACGGTAGTAATAATTCATATGTGTTATGCATAAAACATCCTATAAGTTGCAAGCCTCATGCATCGAATACCAATAGTGCTCGCACCTTGTCCTAATTAGCTCAGATTTCCATGGATTCTCATTGCATTACATATGTTTCAACCAAGTATCACAAAGGGGTACCTCTCTATGTCTCATGTACAAAGGTCTAAGGAGATAGAGCGCATTTGATTTCTCGTTTTTGATAGATCTCAACTTGAGGACATCCGTACCCGGAAAACATAGACAACAGATAATGGACTCCTCTTTAATGCTTAAGCATTCAACAACATATAATATTCTCATAAGAGATTTGAGGATTAATTTCCAAACTGAAACTTCCACCATGATACATGGCTTAAGTTGGCGGCCCAATGTTCTTCTCTAACAATATGCATACTCAAACCATTTAATCATGATAAATCACCCTTAGTTCAGACAAGACGAACATGCATAGCAACACACATGATATTCAACAAAGGTGTAAAAGTTGATGGCGTCCCCAGAAACATGGTTACCGCTCAACAAGCAACTTATAAGAAATAAGATACATAAGTAACATATTCAATACCACAATAGTTTTTTAAGCTATTTTCCCATGAGCTATGTATTGCAAAGACAAGGAATGAAATTTTAAAGGTAGCACGCAAGAAATTTACTTGGAATGGCAGCAAAATACCATGTAGTAGGTAGTTATGGTGGACACAAATGGCATAGGTTTTGGCTCAAGGTTTTGGATGCACGAGAAGCATTCCCTCTCAGTACAAGGCTTTGGCTAGCAAGGTTGTTTGAAGCAAACTCAAGTATGAACCGGTACAACAAAACTTACATAAGAACATATTGCAAGCATTATAAGACTCTACACTGTCTCCTTGTTGTTCAAACACCTTTACCAGAAAATATCTAGACTTTAGAGAGACCAATCATGCAAACCAAATTTCAACAAGCTCTATGGTAGTTCTTCATTAATAGGTACAAAGTACATGATGCAAGAGCTTAAACATGATCTATTTGAGCACAACAATTGCCAAGTATCAAATTATTCAAGATAATATACCAATTACCACATGAAGCATTTTCTGTTTCCAACCATATAACAATGAACGAAGCAGTTTCAACCTTCGCCATGAACATTAAAAGTAAAGCTAAGAACACCAGTGTTCATATGAACGAGCGGAGCGTGTCTCTCTCCCACATAAAGAATGCTAGGATCCGATTTTATTCAAACAAAAACAAAAACAAAAACATACAGACGCTCCAAGTAAAGCACATAAGATGTGACGGAATAAAAATATAGTTTCACTAGAGGTGACCTGATAAGTTGTCGATGAAGAAGGGGATGCCTTGGGCATCCCCAAGCTTAGATGCTTGAGTCTTCTTGAAATATGCAGGGATGAACCACGGGGGCATCCCCAAACTTAGAATTTTCACTCTTCTTGATCATATTGTATCATCCTCCTCTCTTGACCCTTGAAAACTTCCTCCACACCAAACTCAAAACAAACTCATTAGAGGGTTAGTGCATAATTAAAAATTCACATGTTCAGAGAGGACACAATCATTCCTAACACTTCTGGACATCACCCAAAGCTACTGAAAGTTAATGGAACAAAGAAATCCATCCAACACAGTAAAAGAGGCAATGTGAAATAAAAGGCAGAATCTGTCAAAACTGAACAGTCCGTAAAGACGAATTTTTTAGGGATGAACCACGGGGGCATCCCCAAGCTTTGACTTTTCACTCTTCTTGATCATATTGTATCATCCTCCTCTCTTGACCCTTGAAAACTTCCTCCACACCAAACTCAAAACAAACTCATTAGAGGGTTAGTGCATAATTAAAAATTCACATATTTAGAGGTGACATAATCATTCTTAACACTTCTGGACATTGCACAAAGCTAGTGAAAGTTAATGGAACAAAGAAATCCATTCAACATAGCAAAAGAGGCAATGCGAAATAAAAGGCAGAATCTGTCAAAACAGAACAGTCCGTAAGACAAAATTTTCAGGGGTACTTAACTTGCTCAGATGAAAAAGCTAAAAGTGAATGAAAGTTGCGTACATATCAGAGGATCACACACGAAAATTGGCAGATTTTTCTGAGTTACCTACAGAGAGGTATACTCAAATTTGTGACGACGAAGAAATGCATTCTACGCTGAGTAATCCAAATCTAGTATTAACCTTACTATCAAAGACTTTACTTGGCACAACAATGCAATAAAATAAATATAAGGAGAGGTTGCTACAGTAGTAACAACTTTCAAGACTCAAATATAAAACAAAAGTGCAGAAGTAAAATAATGGGTTGTCTCCCTTAAGCGCTTTTCTTTAACGCCTTTCAGCTAGGCGCAGAAAGTGTGAATCAAGTATTATCGAGAGATGAAGCATCAACATCATAATTTGTTCTAATAGTAGAATCAAAAGGTAACTTCATTCTCTTTCTAGGGAAGTGTTCCATACCTTTCTTGAGAGGAAATTGATACTTAATATTCCCTTCCTTCATATCAATAATAGCACCAACAGTTCGAAGAAAAGGTCTTCCCAAAATAATGGGACAAGATGCATTGCATTCAATATCCAAGACAACAAAATCAACGGGGACAAGGTTATTGTCAACCGTAATGTGAACATTATTAATCCTCCCCAAAGGTTTCTTTATAGAATTATCAGCGAGATTAACTTCCAAATAACAATTTTTCAATGGTGGCAAGTCGAGCATATCATAGACTTTCTTAGGCATAACAGAAATACTTGCACCAAGATCACATAAAGAATTACAATCAAAATCATTGACCCTCATCTTAATGATGGGCTCCCAACCATCTTCCAACTTCCTAGGAATAGAAGTTTCAAGTTTTAATTTTTCTTCTCTAGCTTGAATGAGAGCATTTGTAATATGTTTTGTAAAGGCCAAATTTATAGCACTAGCATTAGGACTTCTAGAAAGTTTTTGTAAGAAATTAATAACTTCAGAGATATGACAATCATCAAAATCTAAACCATTATGATCTACAGCAATGGGATCATTGTCCCCAATATTTTGAAAAATTTCAGTAGTTTTATCACAAACAGTTTCAGTAGCTTTAGCGAGTTTCGAGCAATTTTGCACGCTTTGCACTAGGAGTAGAAACATTGCCAACACCAATTATTTTATCATTTATAGTAGGAGGTTTAGCAACATGTGAAGCATCAACATTACTAGTGGTGGTAATAGTCCAAACTTTAGCTACATTATTCTCTTTAGCTAGTTTTTCTTCTCTTTCCCACCTAGCATGCAATTCAGCCATCAATCTAATATTTTCATTAATTCGAACTTGTATGGCGTTTTCTGTAGCAAATGACTTAATATCTTTATCTTCTTTAGCAATAACTTTCAATTTTAAAAGATCAACATCAACGGCAAGACTATCAACCTTAGAAGCAAGAACATCAATTTTACCAAGCTTTTCTTCAACAGATTTGTTAAAAGCAGTTTGTGTACTGATGAATTCTTTAAGCATGACTTCAAGACCAGAGGGTACACTCCTACTATTGTTGTAAGAATTACCATAACCATTACCATTAGCAGGATATGGCCTATAGTTGTTACCAGAATTATTTCTATAAGCATTGTCGTTGAAATTATTATTTTTAATGAAGTTCACATCAACATGCTCTTCTTGAGCAACCAATGAAGCTAAAGGAACATTATTAGGATCAGCATTAGATCTACCATTCACAAGCATAGACATAATAGCATCAATCTTATCACTCAAGGAGGAGGTTTCTTCAACAGAATTTACCTTCTTACCTTGTGGAGCCCTTTCCGTGTGCCATTCGGAGTAGTTGATCATCATATCATCAAGAAGCTTTGTTGCCGTGCCTAAGTTGATGGACATAAAAGTACCTCCAGCAGCTGAATCCAATAGGTTTCGCGAAGAAAAATTCAATCCTGCATAGAAGGTTTGGATGATCATCCAAGTAGTTAGTCCATGGGTAGGGCAATTATTTACCAAAGATTTCATTCTTTCCCATTCTTGGGCAACATGTTCATTATCCAATTGCTTAAAATTCATTATGCTACTTCTCAAAGATATAATTTTAGCGGGAGCATAATATCTACCAATGAAAGCATCTTTACATTTAGTCCATGAATTAATACTATTCTTAGGCAAAGATAGCAACCAATCTTTAGCTCTTCCTCTTAAGGAGAAAGGAAACAATTTCAGTTTTATAATGTCACCATCTACATCCTTATACTTTTGCAT
Source organism: Lolium rigidum (assembly GCF_022539505.1). NCBI lineage: Eukaryota > Viridiplantae > Streptophyta > Magnoliopsida > Poales > Poaceae > Lolium > Lolium rigidum. The sequence goes on along the minus strand of NC_061513.1, from coordinate 205,884,683 downwards.
TTCACAAAGTTCAACAAAATTATTAAGATGGGCAGCATCATCATCAGAACTAACACCAGAAAATTGCTCTCTCATAACAAGATTTAGTAAAGCAGGTTTAATTTCATAAAATTCTGCTGTAGTAGTAGGTGGAGCAACAGGTGTGCATAGGAAATCATTACTATTGGTGCTAGTGAAGTCACACAACTTAGTATTCTCAGGAGTACCCATTTTAGCAGTAGTAAATAAAGCAAACTAAATAAAGTAGATGCAAGTAACTAATTTTTTTGTGTTTTTGATATAAAGAACGCAAACAAGACAGTAAATAAAATAAAGCAAGTAACTAATTTTTTTTATATTTTTGATATAGAGAAAGCAAACAAAGCAGCAAATAAAGTGAAGTAAAGTAAAGCAAGACAAAAACAAAGTAAAGAGATTGGTTGTTTCTATCTCCCCGGCAACGGCGCCAGAAAACAGTCTTGATGGCGCGTGATGCACACGTCCGTTGGGAACCCCAAGAGGAAGGTGTGATGCGCACAGCAGTAAGTTTTCCCTCAGAAAGAAACCAAGGTTATCGAACCAGTAGGAGATGAAGGCCACGCGAAGGTTATTGGCGGAGGAGTGTAGTGCGGCGCAACACCAGGGATTCCGGCGCCAACGTGGAACCTGCACAACACAATCAAAATACTTTGCCCCAACTTAACAGTGAGGTTGTCAATCTCACCGGCTTGCTGTAACAAAGGATTAAACGTATGGTGTGGAGAATGATGTTTGTTTGCGAAGAACAACAGAGAACAGAGTTTGCGGTAGATTGTATTTCGGATGTAAAAGAATGGACCGGGGTCCACAGTTCACTAGTGGTGTCTCTCCAATAAGAAATAGCATGTTGGGTGAACAAATTACAGTTGGGCAATTGACAAATAGAGAGGGCATAACAATGCACATACATATCACGATGACTACTATGATATTTAATTAGGGCATTACGACAAAGTACATAGACCGCTATCCAGCATGCATCTATGCCTAAAAAGTCCACCTTCGGGTTAGCATCCGCACCCCTTCCACTATTAAGTTGCAAACAACAGACAATTGCATTAAGTATGGTACGTAATATAATCAACACAAATATCCTTAGACAAAGCATTGATGTTTTATCCCTAGTGGCAACAGCACATCCACAACCTTAGAACTTTCTGTCACTATCCCAGATTCAATGGAGGCATGAACCCACTATCGAGCATAAATACTCCCTCTTGGAGTCACAAGTATCAACTTGACCAGAGCCTCTACTAGCAACGGAGAGCATGCAAGAACATAAACAACACATATATGATAGATCAATAATCAACTTGACATTGTATTCCATATTCATTGGATCCCAACAAATACAACATGTAGCATTACAAATAGACGATCTTGATCATGATAGGCAGCTCACAAGATCTAACATGATAGCACAATGAGGAGAAGACAACCATCTAGCTACTGCTATGGACCCATAGTCCAAGGATGAACTACTCACACATCAGTCCGGAGGCGATCATGATGATGTAGAGTCCTCCGGGAGATGATTCCCCTTTCCGGTAGGGTGCCGGAGGCGATCTCCTGAATCCCCCGAGATGGGATTGGCGGCGGCGGCGTCTCTGGAACTTTTTCCGTATCGTGGCTCTCGGTCATAGGATTTTCGCGACGGAGAGTATAAGTAGGCGGAAGGGCATAGTCGGGAGGCCCACGAGGGGCCCACACCATAGGGCGGCGCGGGCCCCCCCCCTTGGTCGCGCCGCCTTGTGGTGTCGCCACCTCGTGGCCCCACTTCGTATCTACTTCGGTCTTCTGGAAGCTCCATGGAAAAATAAGACCCTGGGCGTTCGTTTCGTCCAATTCCGAGAATATTTCCTGTGTAGGATTTCTGAAACCAAAAACATCACAAAACAGGAATTGGCGCTTCGGCATCTCGTTAATAGGTTAGTGCCGGAAAATGTGTATAAATGATGTAAAGTGTGTATAAAACATGTGAGTATTACCATAAAACTAGCATGGAACATAAGAAATTATAGATACGTTTGAGACGTATCAAGGAGAAATGCCACTGCTCCTTTGTGACGGCCGACCGCAAAAGGTGCCGCATCGCCGCTCTCGAGTCAGCAAAAGCAGCGTCCGCTACGGAAGCGTGCCTCAACTTGGGCGGCAGCCTCAGCAACTTCTCGAGCTTACCGTCGTCACCGGCGTACTACACGGGGTACTACACGGAGGGGCCGTCGATCTCGCAGATGCGGCTATCGCAAATGGACGGCCGCGCCCGCTACTCCCCCGAGTACGCGGACATCGATATGACCTTCGACCCCAACGCGTCGTTCTCGCCGGATTCAGCGGCGAGGGGCAGCGGTGCCTTTCGCTTCCCCGTCGACCTGCACTCGTCGCCTGACCTACGCCGCACCGACGACCACGTGACAGACGGCACCGGCCTTCACCGCGACCTCTTCCCCGACAAGGGCAGGAGCACCCACCAGGTGTTCGTCAAAGCGTCTGGCGTGTCCATGGGCGAGGACGAGGTGAGTTTCCTTACTTTTTATGTGTTATGTGCATCGTAGACACGGGAAGCAACTAAAAGTAGGTAACTTGTTGCGTAGATTGCCGCTGGGGACGAGATCCTCAACGGCTTCTGACGTGCACATTACCCTTCGGGTAACTGACATTGCCCTATCCTGTGCGGCCCAATTGGAGGCCCATGAAGATACCCGATGGTGAGGCGGGCCACTAGGACGGTGCAGGAGAAGATCCCTTGAAGAACAAGGCAAGAGAGGAGCCGAACAAGGAAAGTTTAGAGCTAGGTCTTTTGTAAACCTAGTCGTACCCGGACAGATCTCTTGAGACCTGGCCTCCTATATAAAGGCTGGGAGAGGGGCTGCCGAGGGACACAGAATCAATCGTAGCAACTTTAGCCACCAGAAGTCTAGAGCTAGGTCGCTGTAGCACTTAGCCTCTCGACGAGATCACAGCCAAAACCTTCGGCACCCCATTGTAACCCAATATTCTCATAATCAAGATCAGACAGGCAGGACGTAAGGGTTTTACCTCATCGAGGGCCCCGAACCTGGGTAAATCGCTTTCCCCGCTTGTCTGTTTACCGATGTCTCGTGTCAGCCTACAGTATTCCATCAACCCTAAGCCCCAATCTGAGGGCATTGCCGAGGAGTACCCTCGACAATTGGCGCCGTCTGTGGGAAATCTGTCGGCACAAGGCCGGTCATCGGCAGTACCAGTCACGTCTGCGGCATTCGTGCTCGAGTCGCCAACACCGTCAGATCCGAAAGATTCAGTTCGTTGCGGGTCCTTCGAGTTCGTACCACACACCGAGGTGTCGCATCTGATCTCAGCAGAATCGCGCGACAACATGGATACTACTTTCGGTGGCGTTCACTTCATCATCGATTCCGGAGGGTTTCTTCGCCTCCCTAGGTCAAACGCATCAAGCTTAAAAACTTCGGTCCCAGAAAATATCGCTCCAGCAGCAACCTCGGCAGTTCCATCTAGGAGTGCGGGAGAGGGCAGCTGAGGCAGCTTCGGCGTCATAGAGAAGCAAAGGAAGAGACGAAGGGATTCACGTCGGGAAGAAGAAGAGCAAATCGTGACTCGCCCTCGACAGTACGAACGAGGATGCCACAACACACAATCGAACAAGGGCCGCTTTCGCACACCTTATTTATCGGCCACGGAGCAACTTGAAGCACCGTGTTACCTGCACTCTTTTATCGATCCAAAGGATGGCCAGGAAAAATCTAGTCATTTGCTCAGGAATTGTCGGCAGTTCCTCGAAATTCGGCAGTTCTGTGACGACCTTAGGGCTGAAGCCACAGCAAGAGTTCATACAATGGAAAGGAGAGCATGATCCTACAGTTATCCGCCAGAACCATACATACAAGAGCCATACATGCCAGCAGAAGGAGACAAGTACGTACCAACCGAGATGTTTCCAGAACCACGCGGGCAGGTCAGCATGATCCATAAAACCAGCTTTTCGAAGAGAGAAATCAAGAAATTCTCGCGAGAAGTGAAGTATGCGGAGGTTGCCATTGTCGACACACCCGAATTCATCGACTGGTCAGATCAGAGCATCTCCTTCAGCAAGGCGGATCACCCGAAGGCCGTTCCAAGGCCTGGTCATGCGGCCCTTGTCCTTGAAGCACATATCGGAGGATACAATATGAGCAAAGTATTCATGGATGGTGGAAGTGGCCTGAATTTGTTATTTGCCAGTACGATGAAAGCAATGGGCCTAACAGTCGACATGCTAAGAGAGTCCGTCACAGGATTCCACGGCATCATACCGACTCGACCCGCTTATTCCCTTGGCAAAATTTCGCTGGATGTAGTTTTCAGCACGCCTAGCAACTTCAGGAAGGAGAATATCGAGTTTGAAGTAGTTGACTGGGAATCTCAGTATCATGCTATCCTCGGCAGACCTGCGTTTGCAAAATTCATGGCCGTACCCCATTACGCGTACCTGAAACTGAAGATGCCAGACAATAACAGGACAGCGATAACCATCCATGGAAGCTTCTCTCGTTCAGACAACTGCGACGGGGATTTCCAAAAGATCGCCTCGAAATTCGGGGCTAGGGAAGAACTTAACGCAGTCGACGCCATCACAGACCACACGAAGCCACCAGCCAACAATCGAAGCGTAAGATCTGATGAGTTTGACGTTGCAAAGGAAGCAAAGAAGCAGCAGGTGCACCCCTCTGACTCGAAGAAGACAGTCAATACATCGGCAGACCTTACTGTCGCATAGGAAGGCGCGCTCATCGAGTTCCTCCGTGAGCGCTGGAAAATATTTGCATGGGAACCATCTGAAATGCCAGGTATTCCTAGGGAACTCACTGAGCACACCCTCAATGTTGACCCAAAAGCTAAACCAGTACAACAGTCGATGCGCCGGTTTTCTGAGCCGAAGAGAAAAGCAATTGGCGAAGAAATTAGTCGGCTCCGTAATGCAGGATTCATCCGGGAGCTCAAGGAAGCCGAGTGGGTGGCCAATCCCGTCATGGTGCCAAAGAAAGACACAACCGCTCTTCGCATGTGTATCGATTACACGAGTCTTAACAACCATTGCCCTAAGGATCACTTCCCACTGCCACGTATCGATCAAATAGTCGACTCCACAGCAGGATGTGACCGTCTCTCTTTTCTCGATGCATACTCCGGGTACAACCAGATCAAGCTCAAGAAGGAAGATCAAGAGTTAACCGCGTTCATCACCCCGCACGGCGTTTTCTGCTACAACGTCATGACTTTCGGGTTAAAAAACGCAGGGGCAACCTATCAGCGGTGCATGCAAGCTTGTCTTGGAGAACAGATTGGAAGGAATATCGAAGTTTACATCGACGATATCGTGGTAAAGACGAAGCACGCCGCCACTCTCATTGACGATTTGCGGGAAACCTTTGACAACCTCGACAAGTATAAAATCAAGCTGAACCCGAAGAAATGTTTCTTCGGGGTGCCAGGAGGGCAAGTAATCAGGTACTTCATTTCAGCCAGAGGAATAGAGGCCAATCCCTTGAAGATCAAAGCTATTCTCGACATGGAGCCGCTAAATAATTTGCACCAAGTGCAGCAATTGGCAGGACGACTGGCAGCACTCAACAGATTCATCGCCAAGCTAGGAGAGAAAGCTTTGCCCTTCTATAGCCTGATGAAGAAGTCACAGAAATTTGAGTGGACAGATGAGGCTCAGGAGTCTTTTGATAATCTGAAGAAAATCTTATCGACATCCCCAAGACTTGTAACTCCACGCGAAAAAGAAACACTGCTCATGTACATAGCAGCAACGGTGCAAGTCTTCAGCAGCGTCTTGGTTGTCGAGCGAGAAGAAGCAGGGAGAGTTCACGGCGTGCAAAGACCCGTTTACTACCTCAGTGAAGTGCTCACGCCAGCGAAACAGAGATACCCTCATCACCAGAAGTTGGCATATGCAGTATGGAGAACAACTCGAAAGCTACGGCATTATTTCACGGATCACCCGGTCATCGTCGTAAGCGAGGCATCGTTGAAGAATATACTCACTAACCCAGAAGCCACGGGTCGAGTGTCCCAATGGGCCATCGAGATACGCCACACGACATAACTTACGTCAACCGAACGGCGATCAAATCTCAAGTCCTCCCAGATTTTGTGGCGGACTGGATCCAGTCGCAAACACCGGCAGCACCCGACATGTCGGGTTCATGGACAATGTACTTCGACGGATCTAAGCGGAGCACAGGTGCAGGAGCAGGGGTGATACTGATATCACCACAAGGAGACAAGATGAAGTACATCCTACGTATGAACTTCTCCCTGCCGACAAATAATGAAGCAGAGTACGAAGCGCTGTTGCACGGAATGAAGATGGCAAAGACTTGTGGAGCCCTCGCTTGGAAATTTATGGAGACTCGAACCTGGTAGTACAGCAGCCGATGAATTTATGCGACGCGGTCAGTGACAACATGATCGCCTACCGACAACTATACCAGAATATGGAAGCCAAATTTGAAGGATGCGAGCTTAAGCACATCGGCAGAGCTAGCAACGAGGAAGCCGACGCCCTGGCGAACATTGGATCCATGTGCTCCCCCATTCCAGACGGAGTGTTCTATGGAGTTATCACTCAGCGATCGATAAAGGAGAAAGTATCGGCACCTCCGAAATCATCGGCTGACAAACCAGAGGCAAGCCTGCAGCCAGCTGTCGAAGAATCTCCACCTCGGTCCGCAGAATAGGTCCTCCTCCTCGAACCACTGTGGACCAAACCGTTTCTAGCATACCTGACAGAGCATCAGTTACCAGAGGATCCGGTGGAAGCAAGACGAATCGTGAGACGGTCAAAGGCCTTCGCTGTGGTAAACGGAGAACTTTACAAGCGTAGTATCTCTGGTATCTTCCAAAGGTGTATCGCCATCGACGATGGAAAGGCACTGGAACACGAGATACACGACGGAACCTGCGGACACCACGCAGGCAGCAGAGCCCTTGTGGTAAAAGCCTTCAGAGCAGGATTTTACTGGCCAACGGCGGCATCGGATGCTCGAGATCTGGTTATGAAGTGCGACCCCTGCCAGTGTTTCTCACCAAAACCACATGCTCCTGCAACAGATCTTATGACGATACCTCTAGCGTGGCCTTTCACTCAATGGGGACTCGATCAAGTTGGACCGTTGCCGAGATCGTCGCCCGAAGGTCACAAATATCTACTGGTTGCAGTCGACAAGTTCACCAAGTGGATCGAGCCAGTACCTGTTCGAAATCAGAAAGCCGAAACCGCCGTCCAGTTCTTCAGGGGAATAACTTGTCGATTTGGCATGCCCCACAACATCATCACAGACAATGGAACTAATTTTGACTCCAAAAAGTTTCGGAAGTTTTGCGACGATAGTGGCATTAAGCTAAAATTCGTATCGGTGGCCCACCCCCAGACCAATGGCCAGGTGGAAAGGATCAATGGTCTAATAGGGGACGGCCTCAAGAAACGCCTTACGGGTGCGGCTGGAGCCTGGGTTGGAGAATTACCATCTGTGCTTTGGAGTTTACGTACTACACCCAATAGGTCGATCCAGTACACCCTGTTCTTCTTGGTACACGGAGCCGAAGCAGTTTTGCCAGCCAATGTTCGGTTCGAAGCCCCTCGGGTGACAGCATACACGGAAGCTACCTCCAACATTGCACTGCAGGATGCCGTGGACCTCCTTGACGAAGCTCGGGACATTGCTTTGGCAAGAACAACGGTGTATCAGCAGGCGTTAAGAAATTATCACAGCCGACGAATACGCAATCGAAGCTTCAATGTTGGAGATATGGTACTGTGGTTGAAGCAAGAGAGACCCTTGAAGCTCGAATCTCCATGGGAAGGGTCGTTCATCATCACTAAAGTGATACCAGGAGGAGCTTATCGGCTCAAAAATCCAGCTTCGGGAAAAGACGTTGAAAATCCATGGAATGTCGCACATTTGCGACGGTTCTATGCATAGGATATAACTATTTTCCTCCTGTTATTCGGCAGCTCTTAAGCTTGCCTTTTGTTATGAATAAAATTCTGATCAGGTTTTCTACCTTTTATTGTTCCAGGCCTCATCATCCGAACAAATTGTTCGGGGCCCTCGTCATTGGCTCTTGCTCCCATCGGGAGCGTAGGCCAGAAACACGCTCACACGGTGTCATTAATTAAATACTCATATCGGGAGCTAAGGTTAATGACACACAAACAACCCTTCCAAGCCTCGAGAAAATACGCGAGTGCTGCAGCTGATGGACATAATATTAAGGCTCAAACCGGTGCACCGCGTGACGAAGCCAAGCGTCTAAATCCCTCGATTATCCGACGGGTGTCACTCTTACATAACTTACATATCGTCTCCGCAATAAAACTTGCAATTACAACGGAGTCGTCGGATGAGGAGGCTGAATTGATCACTCGGCCACCCCCGACAATAATTTATTAATCGAATTAGCAAATTCACCAGCACTACATGATGTGCAAAACACACATCGAATTTATATAAAATTACCCCTTGCAGGTACAAGGTCATTACATCATATGAATACATAAATTCATGGCAAGGTTCCCTGGTTCTCTCGGGCCTTCAGATCCCTCTCAATACCTGTCTCCATCCGTGAGATGATGGTGTACGCAGGACTGATACGCGTACAGCACGCGTCCGTTGGGAACCCCAAGAGGAAGGTGTGATGCGTACGGCGGCAAGTTTTCCCGCAGAAAGAAACCAAGATTTATCGAACCAGGAGGAGCCAAGAAGCACGTCGAAGGTTGATGGCGGCGAGATGTAGTGCGGCGCAACACCAGGGATTCCGGCGCCAACGTGGAACCTGCACAACACAACCAAAGTACTTTGCCCCAACGAAACAGTGAGGTTGTCAATCTCACCGGCTTGCTGTAACAAAGGATTAGATGTATAGTGTGGATGATGATTGTTTGCAGAAAACAGTAGAACAAGTATTGCAGTAGATTGTATTCGATGTAAAAGAATGGACCGGGGTCCACAGTTCACTAGAGGTGTCTCTCCCATAAGATGAATAGCATGTTGGGTGAACAAATTACAGTCAGGCAATTGACAAATAAAGAGAGCATAACAATGCACATACATGATATGATGAATATTGTGAGATTTAATTGGGCATTACGACAAAGTACATAGACCGCTATCCAGCATGCATCTATGCCTAAAAAGTCCACCTTCAGGTTATGATCCGAACCCCTTCCAGTATTAAGTTGCAAAACAACAGACAATTGCATTAAGTATGGTGCGTAATGTAATCAATAACTACATCCTAGGACATAGCATCAATGTTTTATCCCTAGTGGCAACAGCACATCCACAACCTTAGAACTTTCTGTCACTTGTCCCAGATTTAATGGAGGCATGAACCCACTATCGAGCATAAATACTCCCTCTTGGAGTTAAGAGCAAAAACTTGGCCAGAGCCTCTACTAATAACGGAGAGCATGCAAGATCATAAACAACACATAGGTAATAGATTGATAATCAACATGACATCGTATTCTCTATCCATTGGATCCCGACAAACACAACATATAGAATTACAGATAGATGATCTTGATCATGTTAGGCAGCTCACAAGATCCGACAATGAAGCACATGAGGAGAAGACAACCATCTAGCTACTGCTATGGACCCATAGTCCAGGGGTGAACTACTCACTCATCACTCCGGAGGCGACCATGGCGGTGAAGAGTCCTCCGGGAGATGATTCCCCTCTCCGGCAGGGTGCCGGAGGTGATCTCCAGAATCCCCCGAGATGGGATTGGCGGCGGCGGCGTCTCAGTAAGGTTTTCCGTATCGTGGCTCTCGGTACTGGGGGTTTCGCGACGGAGACCTTAAGTAGGCGGAAGGGCGGAGTCAGAGGGGTCACGGGGGCCCCACACAGCATGCCGGCGCGGCCCAGGCCCAGGCCGCGCCGCCCTAGTGTGTGGCCGCCTCGTGGCCCCACTTCGTCTATCCCTCGGTCTTCTGGAAGCTTCGTGGCAAAATAGGACCCTGGGCGTTGATTTCGTCCAATTCCGAGAATATTTCCTTACTAGGATTTCTGAAACCAAAAACAGCAGAAAACGAACAAGCGGCTCTTCGGCATCTCGTTAATAGGTTAGTGTCGGAAAATGCATAAATACGACATATAATGTGTATAAAACATGTAGATATCATCAATAATGTGGCATGGAACATAAGAAATTATCGATACGTCGGAGACGTATCAGCATCCCCAAGCTTAGTTCCTGCTCCTCCCGAGCAGGTAAACGATAACAAAGATAATTTCTGGAGTGACATGCCATCATAACCTTGATCATACTATTGTAAACATATGTAATGAATGCAGCGATCAAAACAATGGTAATGACATGAGTAAATAAATGAATCATAAAGCAAAGACTTTTCATGAATAGTACTTCAAGACAAGCATCAATAAGTCTTGCATAAGAGTTAACTCATAAAGCAATAAATCAAAGTAAAGGTATTGAAGCAACACAAAGGAAGATTAAGTTTCAGCGGTTGCTTTCAACTTATAACATGTATATCTCATGGATAATTGTCAACATAGAGAAATATAACAAGTGCAATATGCAAGTATGTAGGAATCAATGCACAGTTCACACAAGTGTTTGCTTCTTGAGGTGGAGAGAAATAGGTGAGCTGACTCAACATAAAAGTAAAAGAAAGGTCCTTCAAAGAGGAAAGCATCGATTGCTATATTTGTGCTAGAGCTTTTATTTTGAAAACATGAAACAATTTTGTCAACGGTAGTAATAAAGCATATGTATCATGTAAATTATATCTTACAAGTTGCAAGCCTCATGCATAGTATACTAATAGTGCCCGCACCTTGTCCTAATTAGCTTGGACTACCGGGATCATCGCAATACACATGTTTTAACCAAGTGTCACAAAGGGGTACTTCCATGCCGCTGTACAAAGGTCTAAGGAGAAAGCTCGCATTTTGGATTTCTCGCTTTTGATTATTCTCAACTTAGACATCCATACCGGGACAACATGGACAACGAGATAATGGACTCCTCTTTAATGCATAAGCATGTAGCAACAATTAGTGTTCTCATATGATATTGAGGATATATGTCCAAAACTGAAACTTCCACCATGATTCATGGCTTTAGTTAGTGGCCCAATGTTCTTCTCTAACAATATGCACGCTCTAACCATTAAAGTGGTAGATCTCCCTTACTTCAGACAAGACGGACATGCATAGCAACTCACATGATATTCAACCAAGAGTAGTTGATGGCGTCCCCAGAAGCATGGTTATCGCACAACAAGCAACTTAATAAGAGATAAAGTGCATAAGTACATATTCAATACCACAATAGTTTTTAAGCTATTTGTCCCATGAGCTATATATTGCAAAGGTAAAGAATGGAAATTTTAAAGGTAGCACTCAAGCAATTTACTTTGGAATGGCGGAGAAATACCATGTAGTAGGTAGGTATGGTGGACACAAATGGCATAGTGGTTGGCTCAAGGATTTTGGATGCATGAGAAGTATTCCCTCTGGATACAAGTTTTAGGCTAGCAAGGTTATTTGAAACAAACACAAGGATGAACCGGTGCAGCAAAACTCACATAAAAGACATATTGTAAACATTATAAGACTCTACACCGTCTTCCTTGTTGTTCAAACTCAATACTAGAAATTATCTAGACTTTAGAGAGACCAAATATGCAAACCAAATTTAGCAAGCTCTAGGTGTTTCTTCATTAATGGGTGCAAAGTATATGATGCAAGAGCTTAAACATGAGCACAACAATTGCCAAGTATCAAATTATTCAAGACATTTTAGAATTACTACATGTAGCATTTCCCAATTCCAACCATATAACAATTTAACGAAGAAGATTCAACCTTCGCCATGAATACTATGAGTAAAGCCTAAGGACATATTTGTCCATATGCAACAGCGGAGCGTGTCTCTCTCCCACACAATGAATGCTAGGATCCATTTTATTCAAACAAAACAAAAACAAAAACAAACCGACGTTCCAAGCAAAGTACATAAGATGTGATGGAATAAAAATATAGTTTCAGGGGAGGAACCTGATAATGTTGTCGATGAAGAAGGGGATGCCTTGGGCATCCCCAAGCTTAGACGCTTGAGTCTTCTTAAAATATGCAGGGGTGAACCACCGGGGCATCCCCAAGCTTAGAGCTTTCACTCTCCTTGATCATATTGCATCATTTCCCTCTCTTGATCCTTGAAAACTTCCTCCACACCAAACTCGAAACAACTCATTAGAGGGTTAGTGCACAATAAAAATTAACATGTTCAGAGGTGAAACAATCATTCTTAACACTTCTGGACATTTCATAAAGCTACTGGATATTAATGGAACAAAGAAATTCATCCATCATAGCAAAAGAGGCAATGGGAAATAAAAGGCAGAATCTGTCAAAACAGAACAGTCCGTAAAGATGGATTTTATTGAGGCACCAGACTTGCTAAAATGAAAATTCCCAAATTGAATGAAAGTTGCGTACATATCTGAGGATCACGTACATAAATTGGCATATTTTTCTGAGCTACCTACAGAGAGGCAGGTCGGAATTCGTGACAGCAAAGAAATGCTATTCTGCGCGAGTAATCCAAATCTAGTATGAACCTTACTATCAACGACTTTACTCAGCACAACAATGCTAAAAACTAAGATAAGGAGAGGTTGCTACAGTAGTAAACAACTTCCAAGACTCAAATATAAAACAAAATACTGTAGTAAAAACATGGGTTGTCTCCCATAAGCGCTTTTCTTTAACGCCTTTCAGCTAGGCGCAGAAAGTGTTTATCAAGTGTTATCAAGGGATGAAGCATCAACATCATAATTTGTTCTAATAATAGAATCAAAAGGTAACTTCATTCTCTTTCTAGGGAAGTGTTCCATACCTTTCTTGAGAGGAAATTGATATTTAATATTACCTTCCTTCATATCAATGATAGCTCCAACAGTTCGAAGAAAAGGTCTTCCCAATATAATGGGACAAGATGCATCGCAATCAATATCCAAGACAACAAAATCAACGGGGACAAGGTTATTGTTAACGGTAATGCGAACATTATCAACTCTCCCCAAAGGTTTCTTTATAGCATTATCAACAAGATTAACATCCAAATAACAATTTTTCAATGGTGGCAAGTCAAGCATATTATAAATTTTCTTAGGCATAACGGAAATACTTGCACCAAGATCACATAAGGCATTACAATCAAAGTTATTGACCTTCATCTTAATGATGGGCTCCCAACCATCCTCTAGCTTTCTAGGAATAGAAGTTTCAAGTTTTAGTTTCTCTTCTCTAGCTTTTATGAGAGCATTTGTAATATGTTTTGTGAAAGCCGAGTTTATAGCACTAGCATTAGGACTCTTAGCAAGTTTTTGTAAGAACTTTATAACTTCAGAGATGTGACAATCATCAAAATCCAAATCATTATAATCTAAAGCAATGGGATCATCATCCCCAATGTTGGAAAAAATTTCAGCAGTTTTATCACAGGCAGTTTCAGCAGTTTTAGCAGTTTCAGGCAATTTTGCGGGCTTTGCACTAGGAGTGGAAACATTGCCAACACCAATTATTTTACCATTGATAGTAGGAGGTGCAGCAACATGTGGATCATTAGCATTGCTAGTGGTGTTAATAGTCCAAACTTTAGCTACATTATTCTCTTTAGCTAGTTTTTCATTTTCTTCTCTTTCCCACCTAGCATGCAATTCAGCCATCAATCTTATATTCTCATTAATTCTAACTTGGATGGCATTTGCTGTAGTAACAATTTTATTTTCAATATCCTTATTAGGCATAACTTTCGATTTCAAAAGATCAACATCGGAGGCAAGACTATCAACCTTAGAAGCGAGAATATCAATTTTATTGAGCTTTTCCTCAACGAATTTGTTAAAAGCAGTTTGTGTACTAATAAATTCTTTAAGCATAGCTTCAAGTCCAGGGGGTGTGTTTCTATTATTGTTGTAAGAATTCCCATATGAATTACCATAACCGTTACCATTATTATAAGTATATGGCCTATAGTTGTTACTAGAATTGTTCCGATAACAATTGTTGTTGAAATTATTATTTTTAATGAAGTTTACATCAACATGTTCTTCTTGAGCAACCAATGAAGCTAACGGAACATTATTAGGATCAACATTAGTCCTATCATTCACAAGCATAGACATAATAGCATCAATCTTATCACTCAAGGAAGAGGTTTCTTCGACAGAATTTACCTTCTTACCTTGTGGAGCTCTTTCCGTGTGCCATTCGGAGTAATTAATCATCATATTATCAAGGAGCTTTGTTGCTTCACCAAGAGTGATGGACATAAAGGTACCTCCAGTAGCTGAATCCAATAGGTTCCGCGAAGAAAAGTTCAGTCCTGCATAAAAGGTTTGGATGATCATCCAAGTAGTCAGTCCATGGGTTGGGCAATTTTTAACCAAAGATTTCATTCTTTCCCAAGCTTGTGCAACATGCTCATTATCCAATTGTTTAAAATTCATTATGCTACTTCTCAAAGATATAATTTTAGCAGGGGGATAATATCTACCAATAAAAGCATCCTTGCATTTAGTCCATGAATCAATACTATTCTTAGGCGAGAGATAGCAACCAATCTTTAGCTCTTCCTCTTAAAGAGAAAGGAAACAATTTTAATTTTATAATGTCACCATCTACATCTTTATACTTTTGCATTTCACACAATTCAACAAAGTTATTGAGATGGGCAGCAGCATCATCAGAACTAACACCAGAAAATTGCTCTCGCATAACAAGATTCGATAAAGCGGGTTTAATTTCAAAGAATTCTCGCTGTAGTAGCGAGTGGAGCAATAGGTGTGCATAAGAAATCATTATTATTTGTGGTTGTGAAGTCACACAACTTAGTATTTTCAGGAGTGGCCATTTTAGCAGTAGTAAATAAAGCAAACTAGATAAAGTAAATGCAAGTAACTAATTTTTTTTGTGTTTTTTGATATAGGGTGCAAGACAGTAAATAAAGTAAAGCTAGCAACTAATTTTTTTGTGTTTTGATATAAGTGCAGCAAACAAAGTAGTAAATAAAATAAAGCAAGACAAAAACAAAGTAAAGAGATTGGATTGTGGAGACTCCCCTTGCGGCGTGTCTTGGTCTCCCCGGCAACGGCGCCAGAAAAAGAGCTTGATACGCGTACAACACGCGTCCGTTGGGAACCCCAAGAGGAAGGTGTGATGCGTACGGCGGCAAGTTTTCCCTCAGAAAGAAACCAAGGTTTATCGAACCAGGAGGAGCCAAGAAGCACGTCGAAGGTTGATGGCGGCGAGATGTAGTGCGGCGCAACACCAGGGATTCCGGCGCCAACGTGGAACTCGCACAACACAACCAAAGTACTTTGCCCCAACGAAACAGTGAGGTTGTCAATCTCACCGGCTTGCTGTAACAAAGGATTAGATGTATAGTGTGGATGATGATTGTTTGCAGAAAACAGTAGAACAAGTATTGCAGTAGATTGTATTCGATGTAAAAGAATGGACCGGGGTCCACAGTTCACTAGAGGTGTCTCTCCCATAAGATGAATAGCATGTTGGGTGAACAAATTACAGTCAGGCAATTGACAAATAAAGAGAGCATAACAATGCACATACATGATATGATGAATATTGTGAGATTTAATTGGGCATTACGACAAAGTACATAGACCGCTATCCAGCATGCATCTATGCCTAAAAAGTCCACCTTCGAGGTTATCATCCGAACCCCTTCCAGATTAAGTTGCAAAACAGACAATTGCATTAAGTATGGTGCGTAATGTAATCAATAACTAAATCCTCGGGCATAGCATCAATGTTTTATCCCTAGTGGCAACAAGCACATCCACAACCTTAGAACTTTCCGTCACTCGTCCCGGATTTAATGGAGGCATGAACCCACTATCGAGCATAAATACTCCCTCTTGGAGTTAAGAGCAAAAACTTGGCCGAGCCTCTACTAATAACGGAGAGCATGCAAGATCATAAAGAACACATAGGTAATAGATTGATAATCAACATAACATAGTATTCTCTATCCATCGGATCCCGACAAACACAACATATAGAATTACAGATAGATGATCTTGATCATGTTAGGCACCTCACAAGATCCGACAATGAAGCACATGAGGAGAAGACAACCATCTAGCTACTTCTATGGACCCATAGTCCAGGGGTGAACTACTCACTCATCACTCCGGAGGCGACCATGGCGGTGAAGAGTCCTCCGGGAGATGATTCCCCTCTCCGGCAGGGTACCGGAGGTGATCTCCCGAATCCCCCGAGATGGGATTGGCGGCGGCGGCGTCTCAGTAAGGTTTTCCGTATCGTGGCTCTCGGTACTGGGGGTTTCGCGATGAAGACCTTAAGTAGGCGGAAGGGCGGAGTCAGAGGGGTCACGGGGGCCCCACACAGCAGGCCGGCGCGGCCCAGGCCCAGGCCGCGCCGCCCTAGTGTGTGGCCGCCTCGTGGCCCCACTTCATCTATCCCTCGGTCTTCTGGAAGCTTCGTGGCAAAATAGGACCTTGGGCGTTGATTTCGTCCAATTCCGAGAATATTTCCTTACTAGGATTTCTGAAACCAAAAACAGCAGAAAACAACAACTGGCTCTTCGGCATCTCGTTAATAGGTTAGTGCCAGAAAATGCATAAATACGACATATAATGTGTATAAAACATGTAGATATACGTCGGAGACGTATCAAGGACCTCTAGCGATATCATAGTACTGGTCTAAACCCCTTTTGGTATTTGCTATGGCCTCCAAATCTAAGGACGGATGACACGCTAACACTGAAGCAAAGGCAAGTTCAGCACCGGCCAGGAGCTCTTTTCGCACCAACAGTCGAATCCTTTCAGGGGTTTCGAATCGAGTAAACAGAGCAGACAGAGTTTCGGGTGCTTGATCTAGAGGAAACAATGTTTTCCAGACCATCGTCAGATGAGCATGGAACTTGTCGAAATAGTAGTGCACCTTCTCTGCTCGATGTTCAAATTTTGCCACGGTAACAGCTTTCGGTCGATGGGACCACAACTCATGCTTTGGGTGAGCGACATCATTCATCGCTTCGATCTTTTCGTGGATCCTCTTGTTTTCCTCTGATTCATCGGAAGCTACGACTGTCAAGAGACAAAGATCAGTTAAAGCACATTCAAGCTTCGTCAAAAATCAACAGATGGACAGGCACTTACAACTCAAGCTTTCGGTAGCTACACGGAGACGAGAGCATGTTGTTCAACGACAGTCGCAATCTCGCTCTTTCTTTTCACCAATGCCGCCATCGCGTGAAGGGTAGTAATATCTTTGCTCGATCGGGATATTTGATCACGCAAACGACGAACAAGATCAGATTCATCGCTAGCCGAAGGATTCAAAAAAGGATCAGCACGGGAAGAAGATGAAGGAATCTGCAGCACAATTCTCAATTCAGAACAACATTAAATAAGCTCC
Organism: Lolium rigidum; assembly: GCF_022539505.1. Taxonomy (NCBI): domain Eukaryota; kingdom Viridiplantae; phylum Streptophyta; class Magnoliopsida; order Poales; family Poaceae; genus Lolium; species Lolium rigidum. The sequence goes on along the minus strand of NC_061513.1, from coordinate 205,867,172 downwards.
CATCGGGAGCGCAGGAGTGTATATATTACATTCAAAAGATTGTTGGTGCTCGCAAAAGAGCCAGAATAAAACAAGATTGAGTTATACTTTATCAGGCCTTAATGACAACCGACAGGGCAAGCGTCCAATCAAGGAAGGGCTGATGATGAGCCAGGGGCAGTTTCAGGCGCAGCTTTGGTCTTCGCCTCATCAACCAGCTTGAGGAGTTGATTAGTACATGTTACTACTGATTGTTTGAAGGGCTCAAGATTGATTAGGCGATTATTGTCATCTACAGGCAATGCCTTAGATAACTTCTCTAGTTCAGAGCCCAGCCCATGACCCATCAGCAGCTGGAAAGTAAGTACCGCTCCAAACAAACGGGAACGATGCTTTAGTACCTCCACAGGCTCAGAAGGGTCGACGAGGAAAGCATCTGCCATCTCGCCAAGAGTCTTGTCCTGCTTCATCTTTGGGAAAATCATCGAGAATAACTGATGGCGTGTGATGCACACGTCCGTTGGGAACCCCAAGAGGAAGGTGTGATGCGCACAGCAGTAAGTTTTCCCTCAGAAAGAAACCAAGGTTATCGAACCAGTAGGAGATGAAGGCCACGTGAAGGTTGTTGGTGAAGGAGTGTAGTGCGGCGCAACACCGGGGATTCCGGCGCCAACGTGGAACCTGCACAACACAACCAAAATACTTTGCCCCAACTTAACAGTGAGGTTGTCAATCTCACCGGCTTGCTGTAAACAAAGGATTAAACGTTTGGTGTGGAGAATGATGTTTGCTTGTGAAGAACAACAGAGAACAGAGATTGCTGTTGATTGTATTTACTATGTAAAATAATGGACCGGGGTCCATAGTTCACTAGTGGTGTCTCTCCAATAAGATAAATAGCATGTTGGGTGAACAAATTACAATTGGGCAATTGACAAATAGAGAGGGCATAACAATGCACATACATATCATGATGACTACTATGAGATTTACTTAGGGCATTACGACAAAGTACATAGACCGCTATCCAGCATGCATCTATGCCTAAAAAGTCCACCTTCGGGTTAGCATCCGCACCCCTTGCAGTATTAAGTTGCAAACAACGGACAATTGCATTAAGTATGGTGCGTAATGTAATCAACACAAATATCCTTAGACAAAGCATTGATGTTTTATCCCTAGTGGCAACAACACATCCACAACCTTAGAACTTTCTGTCACTGTCCCAGCTTCAATGGAGGCATGAACCCACTATCGAGCATAAATTCTCCCTCTTGGAGTTACAAGTATCAACTTGGCCAGAGCCTCTACTAGCAACGGAGAGCATGCAACATCATAAACAACACATATATGATAGATCAATAATCAACTTGACATAGTATTCCATATTCATCGGATCCCAACAAACACAACATGTAGCATTACAAATAGACGATCTTGATCATGGTAGGCAGCTCACAAGATCTAAACATGATAGCACAAGAGGAGAAGACAACCATCTAGCTACTGCTATGGACCCATAGTCCAAGGATGAACTACTCATGCATCAATCCGGAGGCAGGCATGATGATGTAGAGTCCTCCGGTGATGATTCCCCTCTCCGGCAGGGTGCCGGAGGCGATCTCCTGAATCCCCCGAGATGGGATTGGCGGCGGGAACTTTTTCCGTATCGTGGCTCTCGGTACTAGGGTTTTCGCGACGGAGAGTTTAAGTAGGCGGAAGGGCAGAGTCGGGGGGATCACGAGAGGCCCACACCATAGGGCGGCGCGGGACCCTCCTTGGCCGCGCCGCCAGGTGGTGTCGCCACCTCGTGGCCCCACTTCGTATCTCCTTCGGTCTTCTGAAAAGCTCCGTGGAAAATAAGACCCTGGGCTTTTGTTTCGTCCAATTCCGAGAATATTTCCCGTGTAGGATTTCTGAAACCAAAAACAGCAGAAAACAGAAACTGGCGCTTCGGCATCTTGTTAATAGGTTAGTGCAGGAAAATGCATCAAAATGATATAAAGTGTATGTAAAACATGTGAGTATTGTCATAAAACTAGCATGGAACATAAAAAATTATAGATACGTTTGAGACGTATCAAGCATCCCCAAGCTTAGTTCCTACTCGCCCTCGAGTAGGTAAACGATAACAAGGATAATTTCTGAAGTGACATGCTGCTATCATAATCTTGATCAATACTATTGTAAAGCATATGAGATGAATGAAGTGATTCAAAGCAATGGTAAAGATAATGACTAAACAACTGATCATATAGCAAAGACTTTTCATGAATAGTACTTGGCTCAAGTTGGCGGCCCAATGTTCTTCTCTAACAATATGCATACTCAAACCATTTAATCATGATAAATCACCGTTACTTCAGACAAGACGAACATGCATAGCAACACACATGATATTCAACAAAGGTGTAAAAGTTGATGGCGTCCCCAGAAACATGGTTACCGCTCAACAAGCAACTTATAAGAAATAAGATACATAAGTAACATATTCAATACCACAATAGTTTTTTAAGCTATTTTCCCATGAGCTATGTATTGCAAAGACAAGGAATGAAATTTTAAAGGTAGCACGCAAGAAATTTACTTGGAATGGCAGAAAAATACCATGTAGTAGGTAGTTATGGTGGACACAAATGGCATAGGTTTTGGCTCAAGGTTTTGGATGCACGAGAAGCATTCCCTCTCAGTACAAGGCTTTGGCTCTTAAGGTTGTTTGAAGCAAACTCAAGTATGAACCGGTACAACAAAACTTACATAAGAACATATTGCAAGCATTATAAGACTCTACACTGTCTCCTTGTTGTTCAAACACCTTTACCAGAAAATATCTAGACTTTTAGAGAGACCAATCATGCAAACCAAATTTCAACAAGCTCTATGGTAGTTCTCCACTACTAGGTTCAACACTACATGATGCAGGAGCTTAAACATGATCTATTTGAGAACTCAAAACAATTGGCAAGTATCAAATTATTCAAGACAATGTACCAATTACCACATGGAGCATTTTCTGTTTCCAACCAAATAGCAATGAACGAAGCAGTTTTCAACCTTCGCCATGAACATTAAAAGTAAAGCTAAGAACACCAGTGTTCATATGAAACAACGGAGCATGTCTTTCTCCCACACAAAGAATGCTAGGATCCGAGTTTATTCAAACAAAAACAAAAATAAAAGCATACAGACGCTCCAAGTAAAGCATATAAGATGTGATGGAATAAAAATATAGTTTCACTAGAGGTGACCTGATAAGTTGTCGATGAAGAAGGGGATGCCTTGGGCATCCCCAAGATTAGATCCTTGAGTCTTCTTGAAATATGCAGGGATGAACCACGGGGACATCCCCAAGCTTAGACTCTTCACTCTTCTTGATCATATTGTATCATCCTCCTCTCTTGACCCTTGAAAACTTCCTCCACACCAAACTCAAAACAAACTCATTAGAGGGTTAGTGCATAATTAAAAATTCACATGTTCAGAGAGGCCACAATCATTCCTAACACTTCTGGACATCACCCAAAGCTACTGAAAGTTAATGGAACAAAGAAATCCATCCAACACAGTAAAAGAGGCAATGTGAAATAAAAGGCAGAATCTGTCAAAACAGAACAGTCCGTAAAGACGAATTTTTTAGAGGCACTTAACGTGCTCAGATGAAGAAGCTCAAATTGAATGAAAGTTGCGTACATATCTGAGGATTACTCATGATTTTTCGCTGATTTTTCTGAGTTACCTACAGAGAGATCTACTCAAATTTGTGACAGCAAGAAATATGTTTCTGCGCAGAAATCCAAATCTAGTATCAACCTTACTATCAAAGACTTTACTTGGCACAACAATGCAATAAAGTAAAGATAAGGAGAGGTTGCTACAGTAGTAACAACTTCCAAGACAAAAATATAAAACAAAAATTGCAGAAATGAAATGATGGGTTGTCTCCCATAAGCGATTTTCTTTAACGCCTTTCAGCTAGGCGCAGAAAGTGTAACTCAAGTATTATCAAGAGATGAAGCATCAACATCAGAGTTTGGAGTTTTCTCAACAATGCATTGTATCTTGTCTATGTAAGTTTCAGAGGCTCCTCTTTCATTACTTTTAGGCTTACTATCCTCCTCAAATAAATTTTCAGGAACAATCCAATCAAAATTCTTTTCTAGTGCCTCATGCATTCCTATGAGCTTAAGAGGTATTGATACTTTAATCCCCCCCCCTCACAATTGGTTTGATTAGTGTACTTTAGCCTATCTTTTTCCATCTTTTCAAGGGTACTTGCAAAATTAGTATAAAAGCCAAGCATCTTATGTTGAATAAAGACTTTTCTAGCTTCTTTAGCTACATCACCAAATTCTTTAAGAAGGGTTTCTAAAACAAAATCTTTCTTCTCTCCTTCTTCCATATCAGAGAGTGTAAGAAACATATGTTGCATTATAGGATTAAGATTAACAAATCTAGCTTCACAACAATAAAGAGGCAGTAGCAATTTCATAAGTAGGAGCAAGTTCTACCAAGGATCTATCTTAAAAATCTTTAACCGTACTAACATGAGTGAAAAATTCTTCTATATTATCTCTTCCAATGATAGACCCACACCCTACCGGTATATCTTTCAAAGTGAACTTAGGGGGAAGCATGATGAAACAAAATAAAGTAAATGCAAGTAACTAATTTTTTTGTGTTTTTGATATAAAGCAAGCAAACAAGACAAATGAAATAAAGTAAAACTAGTAACTAATTTTTTTGTGTTTTTGATATAAAGAAAGCAAACAAAACAGAAAATAAAGTAAAGCAAGACAATAACAAAGTAAAGAGATTGGATGTGAGAGACTCCCCTTGCAGCGTGTCTTGATCTCCCCGGCAACGGCGCCAGAAAACAGTCTTGATGGTGCGTGATGCACACGTCCGTTGGGAACCCCAAGAGGAAGGTGTGATGCGCACAGACAGTAAGTTTTCCCTCGGAAAGAAACCAAGGTTATCGAACCAGGTAGGAGATGAAGGCCACGTGAAGGTTGTTGGTGAAGGAGTGTAGTGCGGCGCAACACCAGGGATTCCGGCGCCAACGTGGAACCTGCACAACACAACCAAAATACTTTGCCCCAACTTAACAGTGAGGTTGTCAATCTCACCGGCTTGCTGTAAACAAAGGATTAAACGTATGGTGTGGAGAATGATGTTTGCTTGTGAAGAACAACGGAGAACAGAGATTGCTGTTGATTGTATTTCAGATGTAAAAGAATGGACCGGGGTCCACAGTTCACTAGTGGTGTCTCTCCAATAAGATAAATAACATGTGGGGTGAACAAACTACAGTTGGGCAATTGACAAATAGAGATGGCATAACAATGCACATACATATCATGATGACTACTATGAGATTTACTTAGGGCATTACGACAAAGTACATAGACCGCTATCCAGCATGCATCTATGCCTAAAAAGTCCACCTTCGGGTTACCATCCGCACCCCTTCCACTATTAAGTTGCAAACAACAGACAATTGCATTAAGTATGGTACGTAATATAATCAACACAAATATCCTTAGACAAAGCATTGATGTTTTATCCCTAGTGGCAACAGCACATCCACAACCTTAGAACTTTCTGTCACTATCCCAGATTCAATGGAGGCATGAACCCACTATCGAGCTGTTATCACCGGAATTTGACCAAGTCAGAGGTGGGCCGCGATCAAGATGGGCTTAAAGATTATATACAGAAGAAATACGTGAATCGGCCTTATATGCAAAGTTGGGCTAGTTTGCCCTTGTATCTGTAACATATTAGATTACGTGTTGGTTAGTTAGAGTTTTACCCGTGCACGGTTAGGTGCACACCTGAATTAGAAAGTCCCCCGGACTATAAATATGTATCTAGGGTTTATGAAATAAACAACCAACGTTCAACACAAATCAATCTCGGCGCATCGCCAACTCCTTCGTCTCGAGGGTTTCTTCCGGTAAGCACCATGCTGCCTAGATCGCATCTTGCGATCTAGGCAAGCACAAGCTTATTACGTTGTTCATGCGTTGCTCGTACTCGAAGCCTTTTGATGGCGAGCAACGTAGTTATCTTAGATGTGTTAGGGTTAGCATTGTTCTTCGTATCATATGATGTCGTAGTGCAACCCTTATACATCTAGCCGCCCTTACACCTATCTTAGGTGTAGGGGCGGCACCCCGCTTGATCATTGTTTAGTAGATCCGATCCGTTACGGTTGCTCCTTGTTCTTCAAGGATTAGTTTAATATCCGCAATAGTTAGGCCTTACAAAGGGTTGGAGGATCCAGCGGTGTGTAGGGTGTAGTTTGCTAGCCCTAGACAGGATGTTCCGGGATCAACCTCGTGTTGGTTTTTAGGCCCTGTCTAGGATCGGCTTACGATCACCGTACGCGAGCGCGAGGCCCAATCGTGAGTAGGATGATCCGATTATGCGGTGAAAACCCTAAATCGTCGTAGATCGCTTTAGCTTTATCTTGATCAAGCAGGACCACCATATATTCGTACACCTCGTACGAATCATGGGTGGATCGGCTCTTTGAGCCGATTCACGGGACAACCCGAGAGCCGATCGAGGCTCGTATTTAACGTTTACGTGTATGCCATGCAGGAAACTAAGCGAGGCATCATCCAACACCTTCCCGACCAGGTATAGGTCAGGTGGCACGCCCTTGCGACAGCATCGGACGTGTGACCGAAGGCTTTGCGGGCCGTCGCTCGGAGGGACCGGGGCCAGCCCGCGATCCCGGGAGATTCCCGGCTCTACGGTGCTGCCGGCCGTCGCTCGCCGGTGGGTTTCTGACCGCAACACATTCTGGCACGCCCGGTGGGACAGCATCGGACGTGTGACCAGAAGGCTTTCCGGGCTGTCGCTCGGAGGGACCAGGGCCAGCCGCAGTCCTGGGAGATTCCCGGCTCTACGGTGTTGCCAGTCGCTGCTCGCCGGTGGGTTTCTGACCGCAACACATTCTGACGACGCCGCCTGTGCTAGTTCCGCCCCAGCAAGACAGGCCGTTCTACATCTACTTGTCAGTAGCTGAAACGTCCATCGCTTCGGTAGTGGTGCAACTCTATGAGGGCGTTGAAAAGGTCGTTTTCTACCTCAGCAGAAGGATGTTGGACGCGGAAACAAGGTATCCTGAGGTCGAGAAACTGTGCCTCTGCCTGTTCTTTACCTGTACCAAGCTGCATCACATCCTTTTGACGGCAGAGATCTTCGTCATATGCAAGTCGGACGTTGTCAAGCACATGTCTGTCGGCCCCTGTGTTGAAAGGCCGACCGGGTAAGTGGATGTTTGCGTTGTTAGAGTTCGATCTCCGGTATCGACCGCGAAAGCAGTCAAAGGGCAAGCGTTGGCCGATCTCATAGCTGAGCGAATCAGTACTAATATAGCAGCACTATCTATACGTGCATGGGCTATGTTCTTCGATGGATCGGCTTGCGATGATGGGTGTGGCATCGGCCTTCTGCTCGTGTCGCCTCGGGGGGCAGAATACTCCTTCTCCATCAGATTATCTACCCCTTGCACCAACAACGTAGCAGAATATGAGGCGGTACGTAAGGGGATGAAGTTGCTACTGGAGGCCGGAGCAGAGGCAGTAGAGCTTTTTGGAGACTCCAAGTTGGTGATTAACCAGCTCACGGATGAATATAAGTGCGAGAGTGAATCGCTTTTCCCATATTGGATGGAATGCCGTGAGATGATGACACAGTTTCGGTACATCAACTTTAATTGGGTCCCAAGATCCCAAAACACCGAGGCCAACAATCTCGCACAAATGGCGTCGGGTTACATAGATATACCGACGGGTCGAAGTTCGAGTACAATTCCTGGAACAGGATGATTGGAGAGCCGAAATCTTCAATTACTTAAAAGATTCGGCTCGGGGGGCACCTAAACGGATAAGATATAAAGCCATGAAGTATGTCCTCATAGGGGATGACATGTTCTACAGGACGTTGGAAGGGTTGCTACTCAAGTGCCTGGGACCAACTGAGTCTAATCGGCTCTTACATGAGGTACATGAAGGCGCCTGTGGAACCCATCGATCGACTCATAAGATGAAGTGGCTAATCGGGCGATCGGGGTTTTATTGGCCCACCATGCTTGAAGATTGCTTCAATTACTACAAGGGGTGCCAAGCGTGCCGGATGTTCGGGAAGATTCAGATGGTACCAGCATCAGCGATGAACCCTATCATCAAGCCTTGGCCGTTCCGGGGGTGGGGCATGGATATGATCGGCAAAATCCATCCGACGTCGAGTAAAAAACATGAATGGATTTTGGTTATCACAGATTACTTCACCAAGTGGGTGGAAGCCGTCCCTATGAAGAAGGTGAAATCAGAAGATGTGATCAAGTTTGTGAAAGAACACGTGATTCATAGGTTCGGGATTCCCCAAACTATCACGACCAATGGAGGTTCGGTCTTTGTTTCTAAAGAATTCATAAAATTCTGCGATGACATGGGGATTAAACTGATCCGATCATCTCCGTACTATGCTCAAGCTAATGGGCAAGCTGAAGCGTCCAATCAGAGCTTAATCAAGCTGATCAAGAGAAAGATTGACGATAACCCTAGGGATTGGCATGAGAAGTTATCAGAAGCGTTATGGGCCTACCGCATGTCGTGCCATGGAGCTATAAAGACTTCGCCGTACCAGCTTGTCTATGGACAGGAAGCCGTATTACCTTGGGAAATTACAGCTGGATCAAGACGTGTCACGTTTCGAATGATCCGACAGCGGAAGAATATGCAGCTTTGATGAGTGACACTATTGAGGACGCAACGAGAACTTAGGCTTTGGTCGTTGGAGAAGATTAAGGAGAACAAAGCCAGGGTAGCTCGTGCCTACAATAAGAAGGTTAGACCAAAGGAGTTTCAAGTTGGTGATCTTGTATGGGAAGCTGTGTTGCCGTTAGGAACCAGGGACAAGGCATATGGCAAATGGTCTCCTAATTGGCACGGTCCGTACAAGGTCGTCCAGGCCTTGAAGGGTAATGCATACATGTTGGAAGAGTTGGACGGCGAGAAGTTCCCAGTAGCCGTCAATGGTCAACACCTCAAGAAGTATTTCCCAAGCATGTGGGATGATGAGCAGTAAGGTATGGAGGCCGATTTTAAATCGGCCAGTAAAAAAGCCGATTTTAAATACAGCCGATGCACAGGCATCGACTTCAGAATAACAAAGCCGATACGCTGATATCGACTCTAGAGGAATAAACTCAAATTAGCAAGTTAACGGAATCGGTTCAGACCAGAAGTCATGATGTGTGAGACGAATCTCCTAATGGGTTGCTGAGGAGTTCAATCTGATGGTTTGGACGAGAATTAGGCCTAGTGAGGCCTGTTGGACCGCGTGGTTAGGCAACAGCTTGGCCTCAGATCGCGATGCGAGCCGATGTCCTGCTATCGGCTCTTTGTACGGCGACTCTATTCGACGATCGGCAAAGTCGACAAGGAAGCGAAATTAATAGAGGGATTTCTTACAAAGAAAAAGCCGATTGCTCAGGGAAGAAGAGGGCAAAAGCCAACTACTACTACTGGTCCCTAATCTAGGGGCCATTGCTGCCCTCGTCGTCGCTGCCTCCGGCGCAGCTGCTGATAGGCTCCTCATCGGAGCTTCCGTAGCCTTCTACGGGAGCCTCATCTTCCTCATCATCGTCATCGCTGTCGTCGTCCCACCAGGTGCGGAGGCGCTTCGCTGGTGGGTAACCTTCAAGGGAGTCGTCGTCGTCCTCCTCCTCCGCTTCTTCCTCGGAGGAGGTGAAATCGTCCCAGGAGAAGCGGTCGTCCTCGCTCTCCGCCTCGTCTTCCCCTTCGACGAGGAATTGAAGGTCGCCCTCTCCATCGGTCAGGGATTTGTCATCCTCAGACCAGATGGAGGAATCATGTTCCTCTTTGTCCCACGTCGTCGGGGCGAGAATGTCGTGCGCTGCCAACGAGCCCCACTCCGGCGTCGGCTCGCGAGATGAGGAAGAGTCAGAGAAGACCGACGAGGTGGAGGAGGAAGAAGAGGAAGGCATGGCTATGGGAGATTGGGGGTTTTTTGAGTGCCGATGGCCAGAACAGAGCAAAGGGATGAAGTAGCAAACTGCTCAGGGCGGTTAAATAAAGGGGCTATAGTAGAAATTCAATGCCACAGCAGTTTCCGAGGAGGCGGTGCCCAAAGGCAGCGGTCAAATCACGCGGAATAGTTGAGAAGGCAGGGCATCATGATGAGGAATGCTGCGACGGTTCTGCTCTGCCATGACATGACCCGACGAAGAAAAACAGAGTGATTTTGGAATTATCAATTCCAAAACCAGGGGGGCATGTGTTATCACCGGAATTTGACCAAGTCAGAGGTGGGCCGCGATCAAGATGGGCTTAAAGATTATATACGGAAGAAATACGTGAATCGGCCTTATATGCAAAGTTGGGCTAGTTTGCCCTTGTATCTGTAACATATTAGATTACGTGTCGGTTAGTTAGAGTTTTACCCGTGCACGGTTAGGTGCACACCTGAATTAGAAAGTCCCCCGGACTATAAATATGTATCTAGGGTTTATGAAATAAACAACCAACGTTCAACACAAATCAATCTCGGCGCATCACCAACTCCTTCGTCTCGAGGGTTTCTTCCGGTAAGCACCATGCTGCCTAGATCGCATCTTGCGATCTAGGCAGCACAAGCTTATTACGTTGTTCATGCGTTGCTCGTACTGAAGCCTTTTTGATGGCGAGCAACGTAGTTATCTTAGATGTGTTAGGGTTAGCATTGTTCTTCGTATCATATGCTTGTCGTAGTGCAACCCTTATACATCTAGCCGCCCTTACACCTATCTTAGGTGTAGGGGCGGCACCCCGCTTGATCATTGTTTAGTAGATCCGATCCGTTACGGTTGCTCCTTGTTCTTCAAGGATTAGTTTAATATCCGCAATAGTTAGGCCTTACAAAGGGTTGGAGGATCCAGCGGCGTGTAGGGTGTAGTTTGCTAGCCCTAGACAGGATGTTCCGGGGATAAACCTCGTGTTGGTTTTTAGGCCCTGTCTAGGATCGGCTTACGATCACCGTACGCGAGCGCGAGGCCCAATCGTGAGTAGGATGATCCGATTATGCGGTGAAAACCCTAAATCGTCGTAGATCGCTTTAGCTTTATCTTGATCAAGCAGGACCACCATATATTCGTACACCTCGTACGAATCATGGGTGGATCGGCTCTTTGAGCCGATTCACAGGACAACCCGAGAGCCGATCGAGGCTCGTATTTAACGTTTACGTGTATGACATGCAGGAAACTAAGCGAGGCATCATCCAACACCTTCCCGACCAGGTATAGGTCGGGTGGCACGCCCTTGCGACAGCATCGGACGTGTGACCAGAAGGCTTTGCGGGCCGTCGCTCGGAGGGACCAGGGCCAGCCGCAGTCCTGGGAGATTCCCGGCTCTACGGTGTTGCCAGTCGCTGCTCGCCGGTGGGTTTCTGACCGCAACACGAGCATAAATACTCCCTCTTGGAGTTAGAAGTATCAACTTGGCCCCAGAGCCTCTACTAGCAACGGAGAGCATGCAAGATCATAAACAACACATATATGATAGATCGATAATCAACTTGACATAGTATTCCATATTCATCGGATCCCAACAAACACAACATGTAGCATTACAAATAGACGATCTTGATCATGATAGGCAGCTCACAAGATCTAAACATGATAGCACAAGGGGAGAAGACAACCATCTAGCTACTGCTATGGACCCATAGTCCAAGGATGAACTACTCACGCATCAATCCGGAGGCGGGCATGATGATGTAGAGTCCTCCGGTGATGATTCCCCTCTCCGGCAGGGTGCCGGAGGCGATCTCCTGAATCCCCCGAGATGGGATTGGCGGCGACGGCGTCTCTGGAACTTTTTCCGTATCGTGGCTCTCGGTACTAGGGTTTTCGCGACGGAGAGTTTAAGTAGGTGTAAGGGCAGAGTCGGGGGGCTCACGAGGGGCCCACACCATAGGACGGCGCGGGCCCCTCCTTGGCCGCGCCGCCAGGTGGTGTCGCCACCTCGTGGCCCCACTTCGTATCTCGTTCGGTCTTCTGGAAAGCTCCTTGGAAAATAAGACCCTGGGCTTTTGTTTCGTCCAATTCCGAGAATATTTCCTGTGTACGATTTCTGAAACCAAAAACAGCAGAAAACAGGAACTGGCGCTTCGGCATCTTGTTAATAGATTAGTGCCAGAAAATGCATCAAAATTATATAAAGTGTATGTAAAACATGTGAGTATTGTCATAAAACTAGCATGGAACATAAGAAATTATAGATACGTTTGAGACGTATCAATAACCTCGATAACGCTCCTTTGGTCCTTTGCAAAAGTCCAAAAACTTGGACGTTGGACTCAGCAGCGAGTGACAGGGCGTCAGACATGGAATCCTCCCAAAGTTTACGAGCCCGATTGATGTTTATATCGGCAGCACCTGGAAGAAGATAGATAAGCAACTTGGAGGAAAGTACTGGGAAAAAAATATGCGCCGAGGAACTTACCCAATAAATTCGCAATGGATCCGCGGAGGACGCCTTCTTTTTCATCGGTTGCGATTGTAGCCTCGTGCCTGGCATCTTGCTCATCCTTCATTTGTTGCTTCAGCTTCTTCAGTTCATCCTTCAGCGAGATGTTTTCATTTTTCACATCGGCTGCTAGCCTGTTGGCCTCCAGCACTTGGTCAGCCGAAGTCTTGATGGTCCGAAGATGAGCATTTTCAGACTCCAGGCGGGTGAATTGCTCGGCAAAATCTACCACAGCGTCAACTGTGGCATAAATTGGTTGTGAGGTAAAAAGCTAAGAAACCTCAGTGGAATATGGAAATTTGGCGAGAAAGAAAGAAACCAAGTCGAATAAATCACTTACATGGTCACGAGCAGCCGATGGATCGGGAGCGCTGCCAGAAGGGATAACCTTCAACACCGGAACCTTTTCCACGGTCGTCCTTGAGGGCGATGTTGGTTTGGCAGGCGAAGGGTTCGACTCCTTGGCTGACTCGGACTTCCCAGAGAATAACTTAGCCCTCTTTGCAAGGGGAACATCGTCATCATCGTCAGAGCTACTTGAAAAGAGAGGATGATTAGAATGCAGAATAAAGGAGGATAGTTATGAAAGGAAAAATAGATGCTCACAAGTCCAGGTCATCTTCAACAGCAAAAAAGCCTGTCGAACTTTTCACAACAGGGGGAGGCGATGCGGTTTCATCGGCATCATTATCTTGTCCGCTAGAACTTGATCCAGCCGTTGTAATAAGGTCTTCATTTATCCTCTTACACCGCCTGCTCCTGGTGAGGGCATCATCTTCGGGAGCTTCATCCTCCTGGACGTCACTTTCCTCAAGGATATGCTGGGCGTCCTCGGTCTCCTCGGAGTCATCATCATCATCCTCTGGTTCCACACCGCTTTCGGGTGTAGGAGGATAGAAATGAGCCACGGTGGAGGCCTGTCGACAGGAGAAAAATTAGCAAAAGGTCGAAGAACAGCACAACGATAGTGGTAAAAGCAAGAAACAGTGAGAATTACCTCAGCCGGAAGATGGTGGAGATCGTATGGGGGACGAGCCGAGGTCAGAACAATATTGTCCTTCATGCAGAGGCACGTCAGACGACGCACCTCGTCGCGGAGCTCATCAGCTGACAGGTCGGTAGAGCTGACCCTCGACTTGTCGTCCTTGCCAAAATACAGCCACAACTGGTGGGGCCGGGACATCAGCGGTTGCACCTGACGTTGTAAGAACACTAAGACTACCTCGGTGCCACACATCGTTAAGCCTCCCGTGTTCTTCAGATCTACGACCTGGTCGAACAGCTTGTCGGCTATCACCCTCTCTTCAGGGGAAAGGGCGTTTCGCCAGGACTTCTTCGGCTGAGCTACCAAGACGTCCTCGAACGGAGGGAGATTGGAGCGCCGCCCAGGCACCAGGGTATTGATGACCCACAAGTATAGGGGGTGTATCGTAGTACTTTCGATAAATAAGAGTGTCGAACCCAACGAGGAGCAGAAGGTGTTGACAAGCAGTTTCGATGAAGGATTCACTGTAAATGCTCACAAACAAGGCCTATATAAAGCCCCCCGCATCGGGTAAACCCACGGGAGAGCCGCCACGATACGAGAAAGTTCCAGAAGCGCCGCCATCGCGAAGCCAAGATCCGGGGAGACGGAGTCTCGTCCCATCTCCCTGAAAGGGAAGGCCCCTGAAGGCTTTCTCCATCGACACCGCCATCTCCACCGCCATCTTCATCACCGCCGTCGCTCCCATGAAGAGGGAGTAGTTCTCCATCGAGGCTCTGGGCCGCACCGGTAGCTATGTGGTTCATCTCTCTCCTATGTACTTCAATACAATAATCTCATGAGCTGCCTTACATGATTGGAGATTCATATGATGATGCTTGTAATCTAGATGTCATTATGCTAGTCAAGTGGGTTTTACTTATGTGATCTCCTGAGACTCCTTGTCCCACGTGGTGTAAAGGTGACAAAGGTGTGCACCGTGGGGTCTCTTAGCTATATTTCACGTAATACTTACTTCACGTATGAATGGCGAGTAGCGCTTGTTTATATTCCTTTATGATTGCATGTATTTTGTATCACAATTCATCTATGTGTACTCTAGCGATGTTATTAAAGTAGTTTATTCCTCC
>NC_061513.1:205819517-205852433 GCF_022539505.1 Lolium rigidum | reverse complement strand
TAGGTAAAAACCCTTTCTTACTTTCGTCCATTCTAAACTTCTTTAGAATCTTGTCCGAGTATGTACTACTGTGATAGCCCTATTAGGCGTCTTGATCTATCTCTATAAATCTTGATGCCTAATATATACGATGCTTCACCAAGGTCTTTCATTGAAAAAATGTTATTCAAATAACCTTTTACACTTGCTTAATAGTTCTATATCATTCCCAATCAATAATATGTCATCTACATATAATATCGGGAATGCTACGAGCTCCCACTCACTTTCTTGTAAATACGAGGCCTCTCCATGACCTTTGTATAAACCCGAAGTCTTTGATCACCTTATCAAAGCGTCGGTTCCAACTTCTTGATGCTTGCTTCGGTCCATAGATTGAACGCTGAAGTTTGCATACTTTGTCGGCATTTTTAGGATCGACAAAACCTTTGGGTTGTACCATATACAACTCTTCCTCAATGTCTCCATTAAGGAACGCCGTTTTGACATCCATCCGCCAAATCTCATAATCGAAAAATGCAGCTATTGCTAACAAAATCCTCACAGATTTTAGCTTCGCTACGGGTGAGAAAGTCTCATCGTAGTCAACACCTTGAATTTGTCGGAAACCCTTTGCGACAAGTCGAGCTTTATAGACAGTAATATTACCATCAGCATTTGTTTTTCTCTTGAAGATCCATTTATTCTCGACAGCCTTGCGGCTATCAGGCAAGTCTACCAAAGTCCATACTTTGTTATCATACATGGATCCCATTTCGGATTTCATGGCTTCTTGCCATTTGTTGGAATTTGGGCTCATCATCGCTTCTTCATATGTCGCAGGATCCTCATCATTGTTATCCACAATCATGACATTTAGACAAGGATCATACCAATCAGGAGTGGCACGTTCCCTTGTCGATCTGCGAGGTTTAGTATTTTCCTCGTTCGAAGTTTCATGATCATTATCATTAGCTTCCTCTGTTGCTGGTGTAGGCGGTACAGGTACATCTTCGATGCTTGCGCTACTACGATCAACGAGTATAGATTCATTAATCTCATCGAGTTCTACTTTTCTTCCGAGTCACTTCTTTAGTGAGAAATTCTTTCTCAAGAAAGGTTACGTTCTTAGCAACAAAGATTTTGCCTTCGGATCTGTGATAGAAAGTGTACCCTATAGTTTCCTTAGGGTATCCTATGAAGATGCATTTCTCCGCTTTGGGTTCTAGCTTGTCCGGTTGTAACTTTTTTACATAGGCTTCGCAACCCCAAACTTTAAGGAACGACGACTTAGGTTTCTTGTTAAACCATAATTCATACGGTGTCGTTTCTACGGATTTTGATGGTGCTCTATTTAAAGTGAATGCGGCTGTCTCTAATGCATAACTCCAAAATGATAACGGCAAATCAGTAAGAGACATCGTAGAACGAACCATATCTAAGAGAGTTCGATTACGACGTTCGGACACACCGTTTCGTTGTGGTGTTCCCGGCGGTGTCAATTGTGAAAGTATTCCGCATTTCTTTAAATGCATGCCAAACTCATAACTCGAGATATTCACCTCCGCGATCGGATCGTAGAAATTTAATCTTCTTGTTACGTTGATTTTCTACTTCACTTTGGAATTCCTTAAACTTCTCAAAAGTTTCGGATTTATGTTTCATGAAATAGATATACCCATATCTACTCGGATCATCTCGTGAAGGTTAGAACATAACGATAACC
Organism: Lolium rigidum; assembly: GCF_022539505.1. Lineage (NCBI taxonomy): Eukaryota > Viridiplantae > Streptophyta > Magnoliopsida > Poales > Poaceae > Lolium > Lolium rigidum. The sequence continues at coordinate 205,850,728 of NC_061513.1, read as the reverse complement.
ACCGCGCGATGCTACACTCATTGGTCCGCACACATCGGTATGTATGATTTCCAATAAGTCGGTAGCTCGCTCCATCATACCGAGAAAATGGAGTCTTAGTCATTTTTCCCATTAGACATGCTTCGCATCTATCAAGTGACTCAAAGTCAAGTGATTCAAGTAATCCATCGGTATGGAGTTTCTTCATGCGCTTCACTCCAATATGACCAAGACGACGAGTGCCACATATAAGTAGAATTATCATTCAATTTAATTCGCTTAGCATCAATGTTATGTATATGCGTATCACTACTATCGAGATCTAACAGAAATAAGCCATTCTTTTCAGGTGCTCGACCATAAAAGATTTTATTCATAAAAATAGAACAACCATTATTCTCAGACTTGAATGAATAACCGTCTTGCATTAAATAAGATCCGGATATAATGTTCATGCTTAACGCGAGTACAAAATAACAATTATTTAGGCTTCAAACTAATCCCAAAGGTAGATGTAGAGGAAGTGTGCCGAGCAGCGATCACATCCACTTTGGATCCATTTCCAACGCGCATCGTCACTTCATCTTTCGGTAGTCTTCGTTTATTCTTTAGTTCTGTTTCGAGTTACAAATATGAGCAACCGAACCGAGTATCAAATACCCGGGTACTAGAACGAGAACCGAGTGAGATAAACATCTATAACATGTATATCGGATATACCTTCTTTCTTCTTCTTGACAAGGCCGCTCTTCGGATCCGCCAAATACTTGGAGCAATTACGCTTCCGGTGTCCCTTCTCCTTGCGGTAATAGCACTCAGCATCGGGCTTAGGGCCGTTCTTAGGTTTCATAGGAGGCGTGGCAGCTTTCTTGCCACCCTTCTTGAATTTTCCCTTAGACTTGCCCTGTTTCTTGAAGCTGGTGGTCTTGTTGACCATCAACACTTGGTGCTCTTTCTTGATCTCAATCTCGGCAGCTTTTAACATGCCAAAGAGTTCAGGTAACTCCTTGTTCATGTTCCGCATATTGTAGTTCATCACAAAGTTCTTGTAACTTGGTGGTAGTGATTGAAGGACACGATTAATCCCCGATCTGTTAGGAATCACTATTCCCAAGTCACCGAGTTTCTTCGCATGCCCGGTCATGGCGAGCATGTGCTCACTAATGGAGCTGCCTTCTTCCATCATACGAGTTGAAGAAATGTTTCGATGCTTCATAGCATTCCACGGCCGCATGAGTCTCAAAAATAGCTTTCAGCTCATTCATCAACTCATGAGGATCGTGGTGCTCAAAACGTTTTTGATGATCGGATTCCAGATCGCACGGGATGGCACACTCGAACTTGAGAGTACCGAGTTTTCCGAGTCTCGTAAACAGCTTTTACTTCATCGGTTTCAGTTTACTGCGGGAGGGTCACCTAGCGGTGCATCAAGCACATATTGCAGATTTCCGCCGGAGAGGAAGATCCTCACATGACGGAACCGATCGGTGAAGTTGCTACCGTTGCTCTTAAGCTTTTCTTTCTCTAGGAACTGGTTAAAATTGATAGGGGACGCCATCTCTACAACATATATTTGCAATAGTTTAGACTAAGTTTATGACAAATTGAGTTCAAATTTTAATTCAACATAATTAAAAATCTAGGTGAACTCCCACTCAAAACAATATCCCTCGCATTGTCTTAGTGATCACACGAACCAAATCCACCACACCATAGTCCGATCATCACGAGACAAGGTGTAATTTCAATGGCGAACACTCAAAGTGTTCATCATATCAATTATATGATCCATGCTCTACCTTTCGGTATCACGTGTTCCGAGACCATGTCTGTACATGCTAGGCTCGTCAAGGCCACCTTAGTATCCGCATGTGCAAAACTGGCTTGCACCCGTTGTATGCACTTGTTGATTCTATCACACCCGATCATCACGAGATGCTTCGAAACGACAAGTCTTGGCAACGAGTGCTACTAAGGATGAACACTTTATTATCTTGAGATTTTAGTGAGGGATCATCTTATAATGCTACCGTCGCGATCTAAGCAAAATAAGATGCATAAAAGGATTAACATCACATGCAGTTCATATGTGATATGATATGGCCCTTTTGTCTTTGCGCCTTTGATCTTCATCTCCAAAGCACGGACATGATCTCCATCATCTTCGGGCATGATCGCCATCATCGTCGGCGTAGCGTCAAGGTCAATGGCGCCGTCTTCATGATTGTCCTCCATGTAGCAACTATTACAACTACCTTGAAATACTACTCAACATGAAATTTAAAGACAACCATAAGGCTCCTGCCGGTTGCCACAATACAATAATGATCATCTCATACATATTCATCATCACATTATGGCCATATCACATCACCAAACCCTACAAAAACAAGTTAGACGCTCTCTAGTTTGGTTTGCATATTTTACGCGGTTTAGGGTTTTCGATATAGATCTAATCTACCTACGAACATGAACCACAACGTTGATACTAATGTTGTCAATAGAAGAGTAAATTGAATCTTTACTATAGTAGGAGAGACAGACACCCGCAAAGCCTCTTATGCAATACAAGTTGCATGTCGAACGAGGAACAAGTCTCATGAACGCGGTCATGTAAAGTTAGTACGAGCCGCTTCATCCCACTATGCCATAAAGATGCAAAGTACTCAACTAAAGATAACAAGAGCATCAACGCCCACAAAACCATTGTGTTCTACTCGTGCAACCATCTATGCATAGACACGGCTCTGATACCACTGTAGGATAACGTTGCATAAAAAACAAAAAATTTCCTACCGCGAACACGCAATCCAAGCCAAGATGCAATCTAGAAGACGGTAGCAACGAGGGGGTATCGAGTCTCACCCTTGAAGAGATTCCAAAGCCTACAAGATGAGGCTCTTGTTGCTGCGGTAGACGTTCACTTGCCGCTTGCAAAAGCGCGTAGAAGATCTTGATCACGATCGGTTCCGGCGCCACGAACGGGCAGCACCTCCGTACTCGGTCACACGTTCGGTTGTTGATGAAGACGACGTCCACCTCCCGTTCCAGCGGGCAGCGGAAGTAGTAGCTCCTCTTGAATCCGACAACACGACGGCGTGGTGTCGGTGGCGGTGGAGAACTCCGGCGGAGCTTCGCTAAAGCACGCGGGAGCTATGGAGGAGAGGGGGCGGCTAGGGTTTGGGAGGGGGTGGCCGGCCACTCAAGGGGGCGGCCGGGTTGTGGTCTTGGGGTGGCCGGCCCCCTCCCTTGGCCCCTCATTATATAGGTGGATCCCCAAGAGTTGGTGTCCAAGTCTTCGAATAAGACCCGAACCAAAAACCTTCCATAAGAGAGGGAAACCTAGCCAAGCTAGGACTCCCACCAAAGGTGGGAGTTCCACCTCCCATATGGGGGGTGGCCGGCCCCCTAAGGGGAGTCCACTTGGGACTCCTCCCCCACTAGGGTTGGCCGGCCATGGAGGTGGAGTCCCATGTGGACTCCACCTTCCTTGGTGGTTTCTTCCGGACTTTTCTAGAACCTTCTAGAACCTTCCATAGAACCTTCCGCGACATTTTAATTCACATAAAATGACATCCTATATATGAATCTTATTCTCCGGACCATTCCGGAACTCCTCGTGATGTCCGGGATCTCATCCGGGACTCCGAACAAATATTCGAACTCCATTCCATATTCAAATACTACCATTTCAACATCCAACTTTAAGTGTGTCACCCTACGGTTCGTGAACTATGCGGACATGGTTGAGTACTCACTCCGACCAATAACCAATAGCGGGATCTGGAGATCCATAATGGCTCCCACATATTCAACGATGACTTTAGTGATCGAATGAACCATTCACATACAATACCAATTCCCTTTGTCTCGCGATATTTTACTTGTCCGAGGTTTGATCTTTGGTATCAATCTATACCTTGTTCAACCTCGTCTCCTGACAAGTACTCTTTACTCGTACCGTGGTATGTGGTCTCTTATGAACTTATTCATATGCTTGCAAGACATTAGACGACATTCCACCGAGAGGGCCCAGAGTATATATATCCGTCATCGGGATGGACAAATCCCACCGTTGATCCATATGCCTCAACTCATACTTTCCGGATACTTAATCCCACCTTTATAGCCACCCATTTACGCGAGTGGTGTTTGATGTAATCAAAGTACCTTTCCGGTATAAGTGATTTATATGATCTCATGGTCATAAGGACTAGGTAACTATGTATCGAAAGCTTATAGCAAATAACTTAATGACGAGATCTTATGCTACGCTTAATTGGGTGTGTCCATCATATCATTCATACAATGATATAACCTTGTTATTAATAACATCCAATGTTCATGATTATGAAACTAATCATCCATTAATCAACAAGCTAGTTAAGAGGCATACTAGGGACTCTTTGTTGTTTACATATCACACATGTATCAATGTTTCGGTTAATACAATTATAGCATGGTATATAAACATTTATCATAAACATAAAGATATATAATAACCACTTTTATTATTGCCTCTTGGGCATATCTCCAACACATGAAACATGCAAAATAGATGAAATAACATAAGTATCATCTCTAAATATGAAATATATCAATGAATAAAAGTAGATTATGATATAAAATAGTGATGCAAAATGGACGTATCAACTCCCCCCAAGCTTAGACTTCGCTTGTCCCCAAGCGAAACTGAACTCAGTAAACAGGACCACATGTTTATGGAGTGAAGAGTCGATAAATCAAATACGGACAAGAAGCATCATATTAATTCACACAAGACATTCTAGTAAACAACTTCCTCATGTAGTTCAACTTGAAACAAGTAGAAGGAAATCACAAATAAAGGTGCATAGGAAATCATAATTGGTGATGGCAAACTTCGTTCTTGGTCAGAGAACAATTAACAGATTGTACTTATCTATTGAGCAGCGCTCTTATATTAAAGCTTATAACAAAACTTGCATACTCAATCATAATAATTTCCTCAATATCATTGATAACCTTCAAAGCTATATTCATTCAGATAAAACTCGTACTAAACAAGGAAGAATAACAGGCATGATTAAGTAGATCACAATATAAATGGTTTGATCACAACAACTCAATTGCTTGCTTAAGATAGAGGGAAATAGGTTTACTGACTCAACATAAAGTAAAAGATAGGCCCTTCGCAGAGGGAAGCAGGGATTAAACTGGACCTGGAAGATGAATGTCGTCGTTAGATGAGGAGATGAGACCAAGAGCGCGCAACTTGTTCACATCGCGGTTGGAAATGGCAGAGGCGCTCCAATCGCGGCTGACTTTCGTCGCATCTGAGGCGCTGACGCTCTTCTTCTTGCCCATGGCGCCTGGAGCTCTTGAGAGATGAAACAAAGGTGAAAGGAAAGGTTGGGTGAGAAGATGAGCAGTGGGAAGCGTAAAAAGTAAAAACAACAGGAAGGCTCCCTATTTATGCCACGAGATTGATGGGAAATCGTGGCCATAACTCCATAGACATCGTGGGAGGAGGATGAGATCTGGTCGTACACGTGTCACCCAAGAGGAGAACGGAACCGGCGGCCCATTATTCCCATGATGTGCGAAAATTGAGGAGACGCCTCGGTCTGTATGCATGCACTGGTCATTTCCTAAAAACTGCCCGCGCAGAACTAGGGTGGGCCTGTCAGGTCAAGTCTTGTCAGTCAAACCACAGCAGTGGTAGCGTCATCAGTGACGCCATGAAGCCTACCAGAAGCATCCGAAGAAACATGAAAAGCATCGGGAAATCAGCTCGAGTCTGCACCCGGTCGCAAGCGTCCATGCCCAGACTCGGGGGCTACTCCCATCGGGAGTGTTGAGCGCGCACCCGATAAAACGTGAACTCGAAGATATTCATGTGAAGAAATATTTGAAGAAAAGGATGGAATGCTCAACTTGAGTCTACGCACGGATTGCAAGCATCCGTACCTAGACTCGGGGGCTACTCCCATCGGGAGCGCTGAACGCGCACCCGATAAAACTTTTTTGCACTCCAGGATCATGCCCGGGGACTTGATTCTGTGTAGGGTAACGTTGTTTTGCCATCGGCAGTTAACCAGCAAAGTTGGGCACGTTACTCAATATCCTTTACGCGTTGAAACCTTACTGAAGAATACGAGCCCCGGTACAAATGTATTCGATGACCCATGAAGACTTGTAGAAAACTTCGGCAGAAGAAGACGTTCGAGTAGCACAACTTGAGTCTACGCACGGATTGCAAGCATCCGTACCTAGACTCGGGGGTGATACATCCCAAACGTATCTATAATTTCGTATGTTCCATGCTACTTTTATGATGATACTCACATGTTTTATACACATTATATGTCATATTTATGCATTTTTTGGCACTAACCTATTGACGAGATGCCGAAGAGCCGATTCGTTGTTTTCGCTGTTTTTGGTTTCAGAAATCCTAGTAAGGAAATATTCTCGGAATTGGACGAAATCCACGCCCAGGGTCCTATTTTTGCACGAAGCTTCCAGAAGTCCGAGGGAGAGACGAAGTGGGGCCACGAGGCGCCACCACAATAGGGCGGCGCGGCCAGCAAGGGGCCCGCGCGGCCCTGTTGTGTGGGGCCCCCGTGCCGCCTCTTGACCTGCCCTTCCGCCTACTTAAAGCCTTCATCGCGAAACCCCCGATGCATCGAGAGCCACGATACGGAAAACCTTCCGGAGACGCCGCCGCCGCCAATCCCATCTCGGGGATTCGGGAGATCGCCTCCGGCACCCCGCGCGAGAGGGGAATCATCTCCCGGAGGTCTCTTCATCGCCATGATCGCCTCCGGATCGATGTGTGAGTAGTTCACCCCTGGACTATGGGTCCATTGCAGTAGCTAGATGGTTGTCTTCTCCTCATTGTGCTATCATGTTAGATCTTGTGAGCTGCCTATCATGATCAAGATCATCTATTTGTAATCCTACATGTTGTGTTTGTTGGGATCCGATGAATATTGAATACTATGTCAAGTTGATTATCAATCTATCATATATGTTATTTATGTTCTTGCATGCTCTCCGTTGCTAGTAGAGGCTCGGCCAAGTTGATACTTGTGACTCCAAAAGGGAGTATTTATGCTCGATAGTGGGTTCATGCCTCCATTAAATCTGGGACAGTGACAGAAAGTTCTAAGGTTGTGGATGTGCTGTTGCCACTAGGGATAAAACATCTGTAACGACCCCGGATCTGGTAGGATCCAAAGTCCCTGTGATTAAACATGCTAGTCCCTGGATCATTATCTAGCACTCACAGTCGATGAATTATCATGTAAAACACAAGTCTTTATTACACGACTCGAATAATCTAGAGTACAAATAATTACAACTTGCATAGCCAAAGGCTAGCTCAATATAACGGAAAACGAAATAACATCTTTGAGTCCCATCAATGCCACAGGCTCGTTGAGTGTAGACTCGCGACCTACGCATTCTCACAAGTCGTCGAATAACCTGCAACATGAAAGGTTGCAGCCACGAGAGTGGTCAATACTTTGAATGTATGGCAAGTTACACCAAGAAGAGGAAAAATTGACTACATCTACATGCAAGGCAGACAAGAGGAGGCTTGAGGTCATATTATTGCCTCTCTTAAAACATTGGAAAATATTTTGGAAAGATCCAAGAATTCAAATAATAATCAAACGGGCATATCAAGCATTAATCCACCATAATTTGGGAAAGTCATTTTATTCCCTCTCTTTATACATTTAGTATGGTTGGATAATTGTTTTAGTTCAAACTAAAGAAACCGAGTGGTTGAAACAAAAATGAAAACATTTTGGATAGTCATGTTAATCCACTCGTATAAAAAAATATTTTAAAGCGAGGTTGAAAAATAAAATTCAAACAAGTCATCAAAAATTTCTTTTCATTCATAATTCCAATCAAAGTCAAACAATTCAATCAACTTAATTTATTAAATTTTAACATTCCAAAATTAGGAAAATTTTGGGATGTTACAACATCGATGCTTTGTCTAAGGATATTTGTGTTGATTACATTACGCACCATACTTAATGCAATTGTCTGTTGTTTACAACTTAATACCGGAAGGGGTTCGGATGATAACCTGAAAGTGGACTTTTTAGGCATAGATGCATGCTGGATAGCGGTCTATGTACTTTGTCGTAATGCCCCGATTAAATCTCATAGTACTCATCATGATATATGTATGTGCATTGTTATACCTTCTTTATTTGTCAATTGCCCAACTGTAATTTGTTCACCCAACATATGCTATCTTATGGGAGAGACACCACTAGTGAACTGTGGACCCCGGTCCTATTCTTTAGATCTGAAATACAATCTGTTGCAATTGTTCTTTACTGTTTTTCGCAAACAACCATCATCATCCACACTATACATCTAATCCTTTGTTTACAGCAAGCCGGTGAGATTGACAACCTCACTGTTACGTTGGGGCAAAGTTCTGTGATTGTGTTGTGCAGGTTCCACGTTGGCGCCGGAATCCCTGGTGTTGCGCCGCACTACACTCCTCCGCCATCAACCTTCAACGTGCTTCTTGGCTCCTCCTGGTTCGATAAACCTTGGTTTCTTTCTGAGGGAAAACTTGCTACTGTACGCATCACACCTTCCTCTTGGGGTTTCCAACGGACGTGTCGACTGCACACATCAAGCTCTTTTTCTGGCGCCGTTGCCGGGGATCGGAAGAAAAGTAACACCACAAAGATTTATAACTCCCACGTCAACTACACGCCACCAGCTCTTTTTCTGGCGCCGTTGCCGGGGAGATCAAGACACGCTGCAAGGGGAGTCTCCCACATCCAATCTCTTTACTTTGTTTTTGTCTTGCTTTACTTTATTTACTACTTGTTTGCTCTCTATATCAAAAACACACAAAAAATTAGTTACTTGCATCTACTTACCTTTAGTTTATTTCATCATGTTTCCTCCTAAGTTTACTCTGAAAGACATACCGGTAGGACGTGGGTCTATAATTGGGAGAGATAATATAGAAGAATTTTTCACTCATGTTAGTACCGTTGAAGATTTTGAAGATAGACACTTGGTAGAACTTGCTCCTACTTATGAAATTGCTGCTACTTCTTTAGTTCGCATGTTGGAAACTAAATTTGTTAATCTCAATCCTATAATCCAACACATGTCTCTTACACTCGGTGATATGGAAGAGGGAGAAAAGAAAGATTTTGTTTTAGAAACTCTTCTTAAAGAATTTGGTGGTGTAGCAAGAGAGGCTAGAAAGGTCTTTATTAAATATAAGATGCTTGGCTCTTATACCCATTTTTCTAGTATCCTTGAAAAGATGGACATGGAGAGAGTAAGGTACACTAATAATATTAATGATGGTGGGGAGATTAAGACAACAATACCTTGTAAGCTCCTAGGAATGAATGACGCTCTAGAGAATAACTATGGTTGGCTTGTTCCTGAAAATTTGTTTGACGAGGATAGCAAACCTAAGAATAATGAAAAGGGAGCCTCTGAAACTCACATAGATAAGATAAAATGCATAGTTGAGAAACTCCCAACACCTATGATGATGCTTTACCTCTCGACAATACTTGATTCACACTTTCTGCGCCTAGCTGAAAGGCGTTAAAGAAAAGCGCTTATGGGAGACAACCCATTATTTTACTTCTGCACTTTATTTTATATTTGAGTCTTGGAAGTTGTTTACTACTGTAGCAACCTCTCCTTATCTTTATTTTATTGCATTGTTGTGCCAAGTAAAGTCTTTGATAGTAAAGCCAATACTAGATTTGGATTACTGCGCATGAACAGATTTCTTGCTGTCAAGAATTTGAGCAGTAGTCTCTGTAGAAAAATCAAAAAAATCTGCCAATTTACGTGCGTGATCCTCAGATATGTACTCAACTTTCATTCAATTTGGGCATTATCATCTGAGCAAGTCTGGTGCCACTTTAAAATTCGTCTTTACGAACTGTTGCATTTTGACAGATTCTGCCTTTTATTTCGCATTGCCTGTTTTGCTATGTTTGATGGATTTCTTTGTTCCATTAACTTTCGGTAGCTTTGTGCAATGTCCAGAAGTGTTAAGAATGATTATGTCACCTCTGAATATATGAATTATGCACTGACCCTCTAATGAGTTTGTTTCGAGTTTGGTGTGGAGGAAGTTTTCAAGGGTCAAGAGAGGGGGATGATACAATATGATCAAGAAGAGTGAAAAGTCAAAGCTTGGGGATGCCCCGTGGTTCATCCCTGCATATTTTAAGAAGACTCAAGCGTCTAAGCTTGGGGATGCCCAAGGCATCCCTTCTTCATCGACAACTTATCAGGTTCCTCTAGTGAAACTATATTTTTATTCCATCACATCTTATGTGCTTTACTTGGAGCGTCTGTTTGCTTTTATTTTTGTTTTTGTTTGAATAAAATCGGATCCTAGCATTCTTTGTTTGGGAGAGAGACACGCTCCGCTGTTTCGTATGAACACATATGTTCTTAGCTTCATATTTAATGTTCATTGCGAAAGTTGAACTATTTCATTCATTGCTATATGGCTGGAAACGGAAAATGCCGCATGTGGTAAATGGTTTAATGTCTTGAATAATGTGATACTTGGCAATTATTGTGCTCATATAGATCATGTTTAAGCTCTTGCATCATGTACCTTGTACTCATTAATGAATAACTACATAGAACTTGTTAAAATTTGGTTTGCATGATTGATCTCTAGAGTCTAGATATTTTCTAGTTGAGGTGTTTGAACAACAAGGAGACAATGTTAAGTCTTATAATAGTTACAATATGTTCATATGTGAGCTTTGCTGCACCTTTTATACTTGAGTTTGCTTCAAACAACCTTGCTAGCCTAGCCTTGTATTGAGAGGAATTCTTCTCGTGCATCCAAATCCTTGAGCCAATAACCATGCCATTTGTGTCCACCATACCTACCTACCACATGGTATTTCTCCGCCATTCCAAAGTAAATTACTTGAGTGCTACCTTTAAATTTCTATTCTTTGCCTTTGCAATATATAGCTCATGGGACAAATAGCCTTAAAAACTATCGTGGTGAAGAATATGTACTTATGTGTCTTATTTCTTAATAAGTTGCTTGTTGAGCGGTAACCATGTTTCTGGGGACGCCATCAACTTTTACCTTTGTTGAATATCATGTGAGTTGCTATGCATGTTCGTCTTGTCTGAAGTAAAAGCGATTTTCATGATCAAATGGTTGGAGTATGCATACTATTAGAGAAGAACATTGGGCCGCTAACTAAAGCCATGATTCATGGTGGAAGTTTCAGTGTGGACAACTAATCCTCAATCTCTTATGAGAATTTTAATTGTTTTTGAATGCTTATGCATTAAAGAGGAGTCCATTATCTCGTTGTCTATGTTGTCCCGGTATGGATGTCTAAGTTGAGAATAATCAAAAGCGAGAAATCCAATGCGAGCTTTCTCCTTAGACCTTTGTACGGGCGGCATAGAGGTACCCCTTTGTGACACTTGGTTGAAACATATGCTATGCAATGATAATCCGTGTTAATCCAAGCTAATTAGGACAAGGTGCGAGCACTATTAGTATGCTATGCATGAGGCTTGCAACTTATAAGATGTCTTATACATAACACATATGATTTATTACTACCGTTGACAAAATTGTTTCTTGTTTTCAAAATGAAAAGCTCTAGCACAAATATAGTAATCAATGCTTCCCTCTGCGAAGGGCCAATCTTTTACTTTATTGTTGAGTCAGTTTACCCATTCTTTCTATCTCAGAAGCAAACACTTGTATCAACTGTGTGCATTGATTCTTACATGTTTACTTATTGCACTTGTTATATTACTTTGTGTTGACAATTATCCATGAGATAAATATGTTGAAGTTGAAAGCAACCGCTGAAACTTATATCTTCCTTTGTGTTGCTTCAATGCATTTACTTTGAATTTATTGCTTTATGAGTAACTCTTATGCAAGTCTTATTGATGCTTGTCTTGAAAGTATTATTCATGAAAAGTCTTTGTTATATGATTCATTTGTTTACTCATTATCTTCATCATTGCTTCGAATCGCTGCATTCATCTCATATGCTTTACAATAGTATGATCAAGATTATGATAGCATGTCACTTCAGAAATTATCTTTGTTATCGTTTACCTACTCGAGGGCGAGTAGGAACTAAGCTTGGGGATGCTTGATACGTCCCAAACGTATCTATAATTTCTTATGTTCCATGCTACTTTTATGATGATACTCACATGTTTTATACACATTATATGTCATATTTATGCATTTTCCGGCACTAACCTATTGACGAGATGCCGAAGAGCCGATTGTTGTTTTCTGCTGTTTTTGGTTTCAGAAATCCTAGTAAGGAAATATTCTCGGAATTGGACGAAATCAACGCCCAGGGTCCTATTTTTGCACGAAGCTTCCAGAAGTCCGAGGGAGAGACGAAGTGGGGCCACGAGGCGCCACCACAATAGGGCGGCGCGGCCAGCAAGGGGCCCGCGCGGCCCTGTTGTGTGGGGCCCCCGTGGCGGCTCTTGACCTGCCCTTCCGCCTACTTAAAGCCTTCATCGCGAAACCCCCAGTACCGAGAGCCATGATCGCCTCCGGGTCGATGTGTGAGTAGTTCACCCCTGGACTATGGGTCCATAGCAGTAGCTAGATGGTTGTCTTCTCCTCATTGTGCTATCATGTTAGATCTTGTGAGCTGCCTATCATGATCAAGATCATCTATTTGTAATCCTACATGTTGTGTTTGTTGGGATCCGATGAATATTGAATACTATGTCAAGTTGATTATCAATCTATCATATATTTTATTTATGTTCTTGCATGCTCTCCGTTGCTAGTAGAGGCTCTGGCCAAGTTGATACTTGTGACTCCAAGAGGGAGTATTTATGCTCGATAGTGGCTTCATGCCTCCAATAAATCTGGGACAGTGACAGAAAGTTCTAAGGTTGTGGATGTGCTGTTGCCACTAGGGATAAAACATCGATGCTTTGTCTAAAGATTTTTGTGTTGATTACATTACGCACCATACTTTGTGCAATTGTCTGTTGTATACAACTTAATACCGGAAGGGGTTCGGATGATAACCTGAAAGTGGACTTTTTAGGCATAGATGCATGCTGGATAGCGGTCTATGTACTTTGTCGTAATGCCCTGATTAAATCTCATAGTACTCATCATGATATATGTATGTGCATTGTTATGCCTTCTTTATTTGTCAATTGCCCAACTGTAATTTGTTCACCCAACATCTGCTATCTTATGGGAGAGACACCACTAGTGAACTGTGGATCCCGGTCCTATTCTTTACATCTGAAATACAATCTGCTGCAATTGTTCTTTACTGTTCTTCGCAAACAACCATCATCATCCACACTATACATCTAATCCTTTGTTTACAGCAAGCCGGTGAGATTGACAACCTCACTGTTACGTTGGGGCAAAGTTCGGTGATTGTGTTGTGCAGGTTCCACGTTGGCGCCGGAATCCCCGGTGTTGCGCCGCACTACACTCCTCCGCCATCAACCTTCAACGTGCTTCTTGGCTCCTCCTGGTTCGATAAACCTTGGTTTCTTTCTGAGGGAAAACTTGCTACTGTACGCATCAGACCTTCCTCTTGGGGTTCCCAACGGACGTGTCGACTGCACGCATCAGGGGGCTACTCCCATCGGGAGCGCTGGACGCGCACCCGATAGAAGAAGATGATGCTGTTACAAGATGGACAAGAACAATCAAGAATAAGAACATTTAGTGGATGCATGCTTTAGTCTCTACCCGAAATATCTTCGGCTAGACACTCGAGGACTACTGACGTGGGCATTACCCTTCGGGTAACTGACATTGCCCTATCCTGTGCGGCCCAATTGGAGGCCCATGAAGATACCCGATGGCGAGGCGGGCCACTAGGAAGGTGCAGGAGAAGATCCCTTGAACAACAAGGCAAGAGAGGAGCCGAACAAGGAAAGTTTAGAGCTAGGTCTTTTGTAAACCTAGTCGTACCCGGACAGATCTCTTGAGACCTGGCCTCCTATATAAAGGCTAGGAGAGGGGCTGCCGAGGGACACAAAATTAATCGTAGCAACTTTAGCCACCAGAAGTCTAGAGCTAGGTCGCTGTAGCACTTAGCCTCTCGACGAGATCACAGCCGAAACCTTCGGCACCCCATTGTAACCCAATATTCTCATAATCAAGATCAGACAGGCAGGACGTAAGGGTTTTACCTCATCAAGGGCCCCGAACCTGGGTAAATCGCTTTCCCCGCTTGTCTGTTTACCGATGTCTCGTGTCAGCCTACAGGATTCCATCAACCCTAAGCCCCAATCGAAGGGCATTGCCGAGGAGTACCCTCACAGCTTCATACACGGCCAAGCCTACGAACCCCCTGTCGACGAGTATGAAGAAGAGGCCGACGAGGTCCAGGAGGAGCTGATAGACGCTGATGTCTACGGGTGCTTCTATTCTTGTAGACAGTGTTGGGCCTCCAAGAGCAGAGGTTTGTAGAACAGCAGCAAGTTTCCCTTAAGTGGATCACCCAAGGTTTATCGAACTCAGGGAGGAAGAGGTCAAAGTTATCCCTCTCAAGCAACCCTGCAATCACGATACAAGAAGTCTCTTGTGTCCCCAACACACCTAATACACTTGTCAGATGTATAGGTGCACTAGTTCGGTGAAGAGATAGTGAAATACAAGTAATATGGATGGATATGAGTGGTAATAGCAATCTGAATAAAATATGGCAGTGAGTAAACATGCAACGAACAAGTAAATAAACGGAGATTCGATGCTTAGAAACAAGGCCTAGGGATCATACTTTCACTAGTGGACACTCTCAACATTGATCACATAATAAAACCACTCTACACTCTCTTGTTGGATGATGAACACCACTAATTGCGTAGGGCTACAAGAGCACCTCAATGCCGGAGTTAACAAGCTCCACAACATTCAATGTTCATATTTAAATAACCTTAGAGTGCATGATAGATCATTGCAATTACACCAAGTACTAACATAGCATCCACATTGTCACCATCACACTATGAAGGAGGAATAGATCACATCAATACTATCATAGCAATAATTAACTTCATAATCTACAAGAGATTACAATCATAACCTACGCCAAGTACTACACGATGCACACACTGTCACCGTTACACCGTGGAGGAGTAATAGAGTACTTTAATAACATCACTAGAGTAACACATAGATGAATAGTGATACAAAACTCATACGAATCTCTATCATGTAAGGCAGCTCATGAGATCATTGTATTGAAGTACATAGGAGAGAGATTAACCACATAGCTACCGGTACAGCCCTTAGCCTCGATGGAGAACTACTCCCTCCTCATGGGAGACAGCAGCGGTGATGGAGATGGCGGTGGTGTCGATGGAGATGCCTTCCGGGGCACTTCCCCGTCCCGGCGGCGTGCCGGAACGGAGACTCTCGTCCCCCAGATCTTGGCTTCGCGATGGCGGCGGCTCTGGAAGGTTTCTCGTACCGTGGCTTTTCCGTATCGAGGTTTTAGGTCAGGGACATTTAAATAGGCAAAGAGGCGGAGTCGAAGGGCTGACGAGGGCGTGACACAATAGGGGGGCGCGGCCCCCCCTCTGGCCGCGCCAGCCTGGCGTCTGGTGGCCCTGTGGCCCCCCTCTGGTGGCTCTCGGGTGTTCTGGAAGCTTCGTGGAAAAATAGGATGCTGGGCATTGATTTCGTCCGATTCCGAGAATATTTCCTTACTATGATTTCTGGAACCAAAAACAGCAGAAAACAGGAATCGGCCCTTCGGCATCTCGTCAATAGGTTAGTTCCGGAAAACGCATAATAATGACATATAATGTGTATAAAACATGTGAGTATCATCATAAAAGTAGCATGGAACATAAGAAATTATAGATACGTTTGAGACGTATCAAGCATCCCCAAGCTTAGTTCCTACTCGCCCTCGAGTAGGTAAACAATAACAAAGATAATTTATGAAGTGACATGCTATCATAATCTTGATCATACTATTGTAAAGCATACGAGATGAATGCAGTGATTCAAAGCAATGGTAAAGACAATGAGTAAACAACTGAAACATATAGCAAATACTTTTCATGAATAGTACTTTCAAGACAAGCATCAATAAGTCTTGCATAAGAGTTAACTCATAAAGCAATAGATTCAAAGTAAAGGCATTGAAGCAACACAAAGGATGATTAAGTTTCATCAATTGCTTTCAACTTGTAACATGTATATCTCATGGATAATTGTCAACATAAAGTAATATAACAAGTGCAATAGGTAAACATGTAAGTATCAATGCACACAGTTCACACAAGTGTTTGCTTCTAAGATAGAGAGAATAGGTAAACTGACTCAACAATAAAGTAGAAGAATGGCCCTTCGCAGAGGGAAGCATGGATTACTATTTTTGTGCTAGAGCTTTTCATTTTGAAAACATAGAAACAATTTTGTCAACGGTAGTAATAAAGCATATGTGTTATGTATAAGATATCCTATAAGTTGCAAGCCTCATGCATAGATTACCAATAGTGCTTGCACCTTGTCCTAATTAGCTTGGATTAACATTGATTATCATTGCATAGCATATGTTTCAACCAAGTGTCACAAAGGGGTACCTCTATGCCGCATGTACAAAGGTCTAAGGAGAAAGTTCGCATTGGATTTCTCGCTTTTGATTATTCTCAACTTAGACATCCATACCGGGACAACATAGACAATAGATAATGGACTCCTCTTTAATGCATAAGCATTCAACAACAGATAATATTCTCATAAGAGATTGAGGATTAATTGTCCAAACTGAAACTTCCACCATGGATCATGGCTTTAGTTAGCGGCCCAATGTTCTTCTCTAACAATATGCATACTCAAACCATTTGATCACGAAAATCGCCCTTACTTCGATACAAGACGAACATGCATAGCAACTCACATGATATTCAACAAAGGTAATAGTTGATGGCGTCCCCAGAAACATGGTTACCGCTCAACAAGCAACTTATTAAGAAATAAGATACATAAGTACATATTCTTCACCACAATAGTTTGTAAGGCTATTTTCCCATGAGCTATATATTGCAAAGACAAAGAATAGAATTTTAAAGGTAGCACTCAAGTAATGTACTTTGGAATGGCAGAGAAATACCATGTGGTAGGTAGGTATGGTGGACACAAATGGCATAGTTTTTGGCTCAAGGATTTGGATGTACGAGAAGAATTCCTCCCAATACAAGGCTAGGCTAGCAAGGTTGTTAGAAGCAAACTCAAGTATAAAACGGTACAGCAAAGCTTACACATAAACATATTGTAACTATTATAAGACTTTACATTGTCTCCTTGTTGTTCAAACACCTCAACCAGAAAATATCTAGACTCTAGAGAAACCAATCATGCAAACCAAATTTTAACAAGCTCTATGTAGTTCTTCATTAATGGGTACAAGGTACATGATGCAAGAGCTTAAACATGATCTATATGAGCACAACAATTGCCAAGTATCAAATTATTCAAGACATTATACCATTTACCACATGCAGCATTTTCTGTTTCCAACCAAATAACAATTAACGAAGCAGTTTCAACCTTAGCCATGAACATTAAAGATAAAGCGAAGAACACAAGTGTTCATATGAACCAGCGGAGCGTGTCTCTCTCCCACACAAGCATTTATTCAGAGAATGAAAATAAAAAAACAAAAATAAAATCACACAGACGCTCCAAGTAAAGTACATAAGATGTGACGGAATAAAAATATAGTTTCACTAGAGGAACCTGATAAGTTGTCGATGAAGAAGGGGATGCCTTGGGCATCCCCAAGCTTAGACGCTTGAGTCTTCTTAAAATATGCAGGGATGAACCACGGGGGCATCCCCAAGCTTAGACTTTTCACTCTTCTTGATCATATTGTATCATCCTCCTCTCTTGACCCTTGAAAACTTCCTCCACACCAAACTCGAAACAAACTCATTAGAGGGTTAGTGCATAATCAAAAATTTCACATGTTCAGAGGTGACACAATCATTCTTAACACTTCCGGACATTGCACAAAGCTACTCGGAAGTCAATGGAACAAAGAAATCCATCCAACACGACAAAAGAGGCAATGCGAAATAAAAGGCAGAATCTATCAAAACAGAACAGTCCGTAAAGACGAATTTTAAAGAGGCACCAGACTTGCTCAGATGAAAATGCTCAAATTGAATGAAAGTTGAGTACATATCTGAGGATCACGCACGTAAATTGGCAGATTTTTTTGAGTTATCTACAGAGAATCATACCCAAATTCGTGACAGCAAGAAATCTGTTTCTGCGCAGAAATCCAAATCTAGTATTGACTTTACTATCAAAGACTTTACTTGGCACAACAAATGCAATAAAATAAGATAAGGAGAGGTTGCTACAGTAGTAACAACTTACAAGACTCAAATATGAAACAAAAGTACTGTAGTAAAATAAACACATGGGTTATCTCCCAAGAAGTGATTTCTTTATAGCCATTAAGATGGGCTCAGCAGTTTTAATGATGCACTCGCAACAAATAAGAGTTGAGGCAAAAGAGGGCATCAAGAAGCAAATTCAAAACAAATTTAAGCCTAACATGCTTCCTATGCATAGGAATCTTGTAAATAAACAAATTCATGAAGCATAATGCAACAAGCATAGAAAGATAAAACAAGTGCAACTTCAAAAATTTCAGCATATAGAGAGGTGTTTTAGTAACATGAAAATTTCTACAACCATATTTTCCTCTCTCATAATAATATCCAAGTAGCATCATGAGCAAACTCAACAATATAACTATCACATAAAGCATTCTTATCATGAGTCTCATGCATAAAATTATTACTACTCCCAACATAAGCATAATCAATTTTATTAGTTGTAGTGGGAGCAAATTCAACAAAGTAGCTATCATTATTATTCTCATCATCAAATATAGGAGTTATAGTATCATCATAATTAAATTTACTCTCCATAGTAGGTGGCACCAAAAGACCGCTATCATTATAATCATCATATATGGGAGGCATATCATAATCAACATAAACTTTCTCCTCAATACCCGGAGGGCTAAAGAGATCATTCTCATCAAAACCGACCTCCCCAAGCTTAGAATTTTCTATATCATTAGCAACAATGGTGTTCAAAGCGTTAATATAATTGCTACTAGCATGCAAATAAGGTTCCATAGGTTTTTTAATTTTCGCATTAAACCATTCATGTCTTGACTCAGGAAATAGTACAAAAAGCTCACAGATGTTTTCCATTATGCCTTACTAGTGTTTAACAAGAAACAAAAAGATGCAATTGCAAGATCTAAAGGAAATAGCTTCGAACACTCACACAATGGCGCCAGAAAAGTACTTAGTTACCTGGGACCGGAGTATGAGTGCCTTTTACCTTTCCTCCCCGGCAACGGAGCCAGAAAAGTGCTTGATGTCTACGGGTGCTTCTATTTTTGTAGACAGTGTTGGGCCTCCAAGAGCGAGAGGTTTGTAGAACAACGAAGCAAGTTTCCCTTAAGTGGATCACCCAAGGTTTATCGAACTCGGGGAGGAAGAGGTCAAAGTTATCCCTCTCAAGCAACCCCGCAATCATGATACAAGAAGTCTCTTGTGTCCCCAACACACCTAATACACTTGTCAGATGTATAGGTGCACTAGTTCGGCGAAGAGATAGTGAAATACAAGTAATATGGATGGATATGAGTGGTAATAGCAATCTGAATAAAATATGGCAGCGAGTAAACATGCAACAGAACATTAAATAAACGGAGATTCTATGCTTAGAAACAAGGCCTAGGGATCATACTTTCACTAGTGGACACTCCCAACATTGATCACATAATAAAACCACTCTACACTCTCTTGTTGGATGATGAACACCACTAATTGCATAGGGCTACAAGAGCACCTCAATGCCGGAGTTAACAAGCTCCACAACATTCAACGCTCATATTTAAATAACCTTAGAGTGCATGATAGATCATTGCAATTACACCAAGTACTAACATAGCATGCACACTATCACCATCACACTATGAAGGAGGAATAGATCACATCAATACTATCATAGCAATAATTAACTTCATAATCTACAAGAGATTACAATCATAACTTACGCCAAGTACTACACGATGCACACACTGTCACCGTTACACCGTGGAGGAGGAATAGAGTACTTTAATAACATCACTAAAGTAACACATAGATGAATAGTGATACAAAACTCATATGAATCTCAATCATGTAAGGCAGCTCATGAGATCATTGTATTGAAGTACATAGGAGAGAGATTAACCACATAGCTACCGTGCATGACCCTTAGCCTCGATGGAGAACTACTCCCTCCTCATGGGAGACAAGCAGCGGTGATGGAGATGGCGGTGGTGTCGATGGAGATGCCTTCCGGGGCACTTCCCCGTCCCGGCGGCGTGCCGGAACAGAGACTCCTGTCCCCCAGATCTTGGCTTCGCGATGGCGGCGGCTCTGGAAGGTTTCTCGTACCGTGGCTTTTCCATATCGAGGTTTTAGGTCAGGTACATTTAAATAGGCGAAGAGGCGGAGTCGGAGGGCTGACGAGGGCGTGACACAATAGGGGGGCGCGGCCCCCCCTCTGGCCACGCCAGCCTGGCGTCTGGTGGCCATGTGGCCCCCCTCTGGTGGCTCTCGGGTGTTCTGGAAGCTTCGTGGAAAAATTGGATGCTGGGCATTGATTTCGTCCGATTTCGAGAATATTTCCTTACTAGGATTTCTGGAACCAAAAACGACAGAACAAAGAACTGGCCCTTCGGCATCTCATCAATAGGTTAGTTCCGGAAAACGCATAATAATGACATATAATGTGTATAAAACATGTGAGTATCATCATAAAAGTAGCATGGAACATAAGAAATTATAGATACGTTTGAGATGTATCAGACGCCGACACCGGCGTGACCACGATGAGGACGACGACGCTCAGGCGTTCCGGCGGCACTCGTGGTCCGAGGTGGAGGTCTTTGGAGGATGAATGTCTCATCGTGGCGTGGAAGCATGTGAGATTTTGTCCCATCACCAGCGCCAACCAAACTGGAGGCAAGTACTACAAGCGCATCCTTGATTCCTTCAACGAGAAGAAGTACTATGGTGAGTACGCCACCATCAACATGAACCGGAACGAGGGCGCCCTCTCCCACTGTTGGAACATCATCAAGGTGGCGTGTAGCAAGTTCCATGGCTACTATGAGAAGATTAAGAACCAGCAGGAGAGCGGCAAGACGATGGTGGATTAGGTATGATCTACGCCCATTAGATGATCCATCTTATTCATAATGCATTATAGTGTATCTATTTGATGATCCATCTTGTTCTGTATCTTGTTTTGCATCATGTATTGTTAGATTCTCCAAGCCCTCAAGATGTACAAGTTCAAAAACGAGGAAAAGGACTTCATCTTCATGCATTGCTTCAACAAAATACAATGTTGCAAGAAATGGGATGACCTCCGCCTCACTCTACAAAAGGACGGGGTAGAAGGGCCGGTCGATCCTGTCGGCGCCTTGATACGTCCAATTCGCATCACTATTTTATATCATAATTTGCTGTTATTCATTGATATATTTCATATTTGGATATAATACTTATGTTATTTCATCTATTTTGCATGTTTCGTGATTATTGGAGGATCGCGCACGGAGCCGAGATTCTCGTCGGAAAAAGCACCGTCAGAATGCAATATTTCGGAAGATCAACAATTGACGGGAATTACACGAAAACTCCTATTTTTCCAGATGACGGAGGGAGCCAGAAGGGGAGAAGAGGGGACCCGAGGTGGGTGTGACGCCCCGGAACCGGTATCCTGAGGATTCCAGCGATCCCGCCAAAATCCGCATGATATCGATTCAGAGACGCCCTCCGACACGACGTGCGCGACAAATCACACACGTGATGCCAGAGGAATTAACACGAGCGGTAACATTACAACAGGGTTACAATAGAGCCCACAAGAAACATATATTACAACAACGACTCCAACGAGTCAAGATACAAATATACAATACAAAGATCCAAATCATACGAGAAGATCGAATACGTCCGAGTACGGACAAGATACAAATTGGACTAAGAGTCCCGAAGATAACCAGCGGCGTCCATAACCCCGCCCGAGCCAAGCCGGAAGGGTAACCTTGCTAACGTCGTCATCTCGTACCTGTCAAAGTCGGGCCATCGGTTGCCGACAAGAGGGAGGAAGCAAAAGAGAAAGGGAAAAGGCGAGAGTAAGTACCAAGGAACGAACTCCGGCACGTACTTAGCGAGACTGGAAATGGCTATGCTCGCCGAGCGAGTATAAATATATATCGCCTGGGGCTATATGGTAGGTTTAGCGGCAGCAAAACTATAACCAATAGAGACACGCTACAACTTCCGTCTAGTCAGAGAAGATAAGAGAGCGCATAAGGTAACAGATAAAATACTACACAAACATAACCCAGCCGATTACACATATCCCCTTCAACAATTGCGAAGAGGCAATGTAAAAGGCACTCAACGGTGGACAAGTTTTATTAGGTATCGGTTGTAGTAATGCTATATTACTACGCAAATTATTAGCAGATTATTAACAACAAGTATAAGGTGTAAGTTGTTCTATGACCAAGTTAAACAGCTCCAAGTCGTCCATAACCGCGGACACGGCTTATCGATAAGATGTACACCCTGCAGGGGTTGCCCAAATGTAACCATACGCATGCTCGACCCACTTACGACAGGTGGATGTCTCACAACAAGACCGTTCCCAGTTCAACAAGAAAGTCTAGGGAGGGCACCCGACTAAGCTACCCGTGACGAAGTTCGGCCGTACTCCGAAGCGGACTCAGGGTTTGTGACGGCGGCTAGGCGTGCGAACCACACACTTCGCTAAACGTCCCGCGGGGTACAGTACAAAATATAAACACCCGAAGGCAACATGAAGTAAACACCCGAAGGCAACAGTAAGTAAAGCATGGCATACATGGCATAGGCAAATAAAACCAAGGTTGTGGCCCCCTTTCAACCGACTTGAGAAAAGGTAATGGGTGAGGGGGTCCCAATAATCGTCCCCACGCATGGGTAGAGCGCTCAATCTCGGAACGGATAACAAGAACTCGGGTCCTAGGGGACATTAGCGAGTCAAAGTTCCGATGCTTTCGCAAAGGGGCTCACGAGATGCCTCTCGCTTACAATTTTAGTTGTTAACAAATAAGTAAAGCATGTGTATCTCCAACAACTGATATAGCATGTGATAACCTCCCAACAACCCAACATATCCCGATATCAGATCGAGATAAACAACAGAGCCTAAACACGCCTACGACTCGCAAGGCTCAAACATCAAGCAACGGCTATGGTTAAGGAATGATACATATAGGATTATTATGGTAAACAAGTGGAATAGGACACGTGACTCGATAAAGAACCGCAACATAAGGATAGCGAGTGCGAGGGAGAGAGTAAATAGGTGAAGAGAGAGGGCTCGCCTCGTGAAACGCTACGCAGAAGAACTTGTCGGAGAACTCGTCGTATCTCACATCAACACTTCACGATCCTATCCGGGAAGAAGCAAATGCTGGAACACACAACGGATGCAAATCTTACTACTACGGATAAAGAAGATCCAGCATGATCAAGATGGTATGCATGACATGGCATATATGGTGCAATGCAACTTATCCATATTAATCGGAGTCAGAACCCCGGACAATCAAATTATTATGTTCGAGTTGCATTTACTACCGAAAAATTAAATGGTTGTTAGCATGCATAACATGGCAGGGGTGAGCTACTTCAATATTAAACGGAGCGGGGAAAACCATATTCGGAATCCGAAATACTCCGCATATATGTGAGGTGGAAATGCACAACTATCAACGCTCGACATGATGCGAGATGCAAACGAGCATATGAATGGCACATTCATGTTCCTTATGTTTATCTGATCAATTTTCATATATAACACATTTTATTTTGAGTTACCATTTGAAAGATATTAATTTTGCAAGATAAAAGCATTTTCCGGAAATTTAGATAAAACAGAGAAAAGAAAAGGTGGTTTATACGGAGCTGAAGCTAGACAGAGACACAGACAGGTGGGGCTCCACGCGACACGTCAGCGCCAGCGGGGCAGGATGCAAAAAGGTGGAGCTGAAGCTAGACAGAGACACAGACAGGTGGGGCTCCACGCGACACGTCAGCGCCAGCGGGGCAGGATGCAAAAAGGTGGGTTTATTTCGCGCCGGCGAGATTCGAACCAGGGATGGCCTGACAGATACAAAGGAACGGAACCAGTGAGCTGCTGTGAAGATTTTGTACACATACAGGGTGTAGACAAAGTAAGCCGCGGGATATCTGAAACTTTGAACACTCGAAACTGAAGATTGACACTTGCGATTTCCTGTAGACGCGAATCTGCACAGATTTTAAAGCCTCAGCCGCAACGATTAGAGGAACTGATTTAAGGGATACAAAGGAGGTTGATCAAGCTGGGTGTGCCAAGATTCGAATGGAAAGGTTTTGGTCGGAAAAGGCACACGGACACGACGGCGAAACTCACCGGAAAACGGACAGACGAAACAGCGAACTGAAAACTGAAAAACCGAAAACAGAAACTGTTTTCTGGAGCCGACTTTGAATGAAGATGGCGACGTCGTTACTGCTCCGATTTGGATGATTCAAAGTTCACTGGAAAGAGGGTGAAGCCGTGCTTCTAATGGAAGAAGAATCGCATGCTGAGGTGGTCTGGTTCACCGGGGATATTTGTCGGAAAACAGAACAGTGAAACAGCCAAAAACTGTGCGTTTTCGTTTTTATTTCCGTTCGATCTCTTCTCACAACGTCGATCCAGGGTCATGCAGAGAGGAGGAAGAGGGGTGATGTTGTTGCTGCTCACCCTGGGGTGCTCGACGAGGTGGAGGAGGTCGAGGAGGGTCGCAGGCGTTGAGGAAGGAGGAGGTGGCCGGGTGTAGATGAAGCAGATGGTGGAGGAACTCGGCAGTTGTGGCGTATCCGACTCCGTGAAGACGACGAGGATGGAGAGGGGCAGAGCAGGCGACGTTCGATGCAGGGTCGCGGACGAGCGGCCGCGGCCGGTCTTGGAGAGGAGCCACGGCAGAGGAGGACGCGCGGCGCAGGGAGCGTCAGTCCGCGCTTGACGGGGAGCGACGCCGGGTCACCATGCTGAGCTTGGCCTTGGCAAGGTGAAGCGGACGAAAACAAAGGTCGATGCGCAGGCGCACGGTGCTGGTGCCGGCCTTGTGCTGCAGCACGCGCAGCTCTTCTTGGCTGCTGGCCGTCGGAGACAGCGAGGCGTGGTGGATGGCAAGGAGTAGCTTGGGGAGGTGGAGGACACACGGCGAAGACGCAGTTCTTGTTGTCGGGGTCGCGGAGGTTGGAGACGATCTAGACGGCACGCGGCCGCGAGCAGCAACGGAAACGAACAACGGAGGCAGAGAAAGAGAGAGTGGCGGCGGGGTATGTGGAGGGCTAGCACTAGGGTTGCAGGGAGGGACTAGGAACGGTTTATAGGAGGGAACCGGAGCACCTCGTCCGTCCCATCAACCAAGTGCCAACGTGGAGGTGCTGGATGTTCTGCCGTACAGGAAGAAGGAAACAAGACGGAGGAGGAGGTGGGCTGTTGCCACGAGAAAAAAAGAAATGAGCCACAGGTTCTGGATTGGGTTGCTTCGGTGGATGGAAAAGAAATGGAGAGATGGGCTGGGGAGGAAAGCCAGGTTAGAGTTAGTTGTTAGGTTTTATTTCCAGAATTATTTTCTCTTTTTTTTATTATTTTGAAAACTGTTTTGAAACCTGATTCACAAAAATTGATTTTCAAAAATAAGAGGTGGGGGGTAGAGATAAGGGCAACTACAAAACATTGCCAACATTTTATTTTTGAGAGAAAAAGAATAGTTTTGTTTTAAGGTTTTGATGAATGATAAGACAAGGGAGGTTTCATTGTAAAAACCATATGAGAGGAAGAAACAAAATAGTTTTTATTTAAAATAATTTTTATTTGATAAAATCTTGTGGATGATATGATGCATAATGCATGATGATGCATAAAATAAAAAGAACAAACAAAATCTATAGGGGGTACTACCCGGGGCCGTTACAATCGACACCACTAACAAGGAACCTCGCCCCGAGGTTCCACGCCATGGTACGGGGGAGAGAGGTGAACTATCGGATCTTCAGGTGACGCGTCGATCTCCTCGACACCACTAACAAGAAGTCTTGCTCCATGCTGATCGGGCGACACCACTAACAAGAAGTCGTTGTTCCGCTGACGAGGATGGCTCCGGTGAAACAAAGGAAGGAGTAACAGTCACATGGATCCACCAATTCATCGTAACAAGAGCGAATAATAAGAGTAGTCGGTATGGTCGCGACTCCATCCCGCACTCAAAGTATTACTCTGCACATGAATAGGAGAATCATGCAACCAACTCCAGGAATACAGATTGGCGATCTTGGTAAACATCAACAACGAAGGTTCATGAGGTCAAAAACACAAGAGATAGAGGAAGGATCACATAAACCGAGATGGCGTCAACAGAGAAGGCAAAGGTTAGCCGCCGGTGATGTTCTTTGGTCAGAATCTTCAGAGATCGGTCCTAATAGGTGAAGGCATAGATCGTCCAACCCACGTCAGAATCTAAGACTCGGAGAAGCAGATAAGAGAAGATCCAAAACTCGCATAGGTAAGGGGAGAAAGAATATAGGTAAGGAGAAAAATCAGAGCTAATCAGATCAATCCAACGAATTTTAGAAAATAGTTTTGACACTAGACACAACGTCCGTTGGCAAGGCTATCCTACAGGCTGGACCAGTGGGGTACCGTCAACCTGAGGCTCTGATACCAACTTGTGACGCCCCGGAACCGGTATCCTGAGGATTCCAGCGATCCCGCCAAAATCCGCATGATATCGATTCAGAGACGCCCTCCGACACGACGTGCGCGACAAATCACACACGTGATGCCAGAGGAATTAACACGAGCGGTAACATTACAACAGGGTTACAATAGAGCCCACAAGAAACATATATTACAACAACGACTCCAACGAGTCAAGATACAAATATACAATACAAAGATCCAAATCATACAGAAGATCGAATACGTCCAAGTACGGACAAGATACAAATTGGACTAAGAGTCCCGAAGATAACCAACGAGCGTCCATAACCCCGCCTGTGCCAAGCGGAAGGGTAACCTTGCTAACGTCGTCATCTCGTACTCGTCAAAGTCGGGCCATCGGTTGCCGACAAGAGGGAGGAAGCAAAAGAGAAAGGGAAAAGGCGAGAGTAAGTACCAAGGAACGAACTCCGGCACGTACTTAGCGAGACTGGAAATGGCTATGCTCGCCGAGCGAGTATAAATATATATCGCCTGGGGCTATATGGTAGGTTTAGCGGCAGCAAAACTATAACCAATAGAGACACGCTACAACTTCCGTCTAGTCAGAGAAGATAAGAGAGCGCATAAGGTAACAGATAAAATACTACACAAACATAACCCAGTCGATTACACATATCCCCTTCAACAATTGCGAAGAGGCAATGTAAAAGGCACTCAACGGTGGACAAGTTTTATTAGGTATCGGTTGTAGTAATGCTATATTACTACGCAAATTATTAGCAGATTATTAACAACAAGTATAAGGTGTAAGTTGTTCTATGATCAAGTTAAACAGCTCCAAGTCGTCCATAACCGCGGACACGGCTTATCGATAAGATGTACACCCTGCAGGGGTTGCCCAAATGTAACCATACGCATGCTCGACCCACTTACGACGAGTGGATGTCTCACAACAAGACCGTTCCCAGTTCAACAAGAAAGTCTAGGGGGCCACCCGACTAAGCTACCCGTAACGAAGTCCGGCCGTACTCGAGCGGACTCGGGGTTTGCGACGGCGGCTAGGCATGCGAACCACACGCTTCGCTAAACGTCCCGCGGGGTACGATACAGTAATATAAACACCCGAAGGCAACAGGAAGTAAACACCCGAAGGCAACGGAAGTAAAGCATGGCATACATGGCATAGGCAAATAAAACCAAGGTTGTGGCCCCTTTTCAACCGACTTGAGAAAAGGTAATGGGTGAGGAGGGGTCCCAATAATCGTCCCCACGCATGGGTAGAGCGCTCAATCTCGTAACGTATAACAAGAACTCGGGTCCTAGGGGACATTAGCGAGTCAAAGTTCCGATGCTTTCGCAAAGGGGCTCACGGATGCCTCTCGCTTACAATTTTAGTTGTTAACAAATAAGTAAAGCATGTGTATCTCCAACAACCGATATAGCATGTGATAACCTCCCAACAACCCAACATATCCCGATATCGGATCGAGATAAACAACGGAGCCTAAACACGCCTACGACTCGCAAGGCTCAAACATCAAGCAACGGCTATGGTTAAGGAATGATACATATAGGATTATTATGGTAAACAAGTGGAATAGGACACGTGACTCGATAAAGAACCGCAACATAAGGATAGCAGTGCGAGGGAGAGAGTAAATAGGTGAAGAGAGAGGGCTCGCCTGTGAAACGCTGCAGAAGAACTTGTCGGAGAACTCGTCGTATCTCACATCAACACTTCACGATCCTATCCGGGAAGAAGCAAATGCTGGAACACACAACGGATGCAAATCTTACTACTACGGATAAAGAAGATCCAGCATTATCAAGATGGTATGCATGACATGGCATATATGGTACAATGCAACTTATCCATATTAATCGGAGTCAGAACCCCGGACAATCAAATTATTATGTTCGAGTTGCATTTACTACCGAAAAATTAAATGGTTGTTAGCATGCATAACATGGCAGGGGTGAGCTACTTCAATATTAAACGGAGCGGGGAAAACCATATTCGGAATCCGAAATACTCCGCATATATGTGAGGTGGAAATGCACAACTATCAACGCTCGACATGATGCGAGATGCAAACAGGCATATGAATGGCACATTCATGTTCCTTATGTTTATCTGATCAATTTTCATATATAACACATTTTATTTTGAGTTACCATTTGAAAGATATTAATTTTGCAAGATAAAAGCATTTTCTGGAAATTTAGATAAAACAGAGAAAAGAAAAGGTGGTTTATACGGAGCTGAAGCTAGACAGAGACACAGACAGGTGGGGCTCCACGCGACACGTCAGCGCCAGCGGGGCAGGATGCAAAAAGGTGGAGCTGAAGCTAGACAGAGACACAGACAGGTGGGGCTCCACGCGACACGTCAGCGCCAGCGGGGCAGGATGCAAAAAGGTGGGTTTATTTCGCGCCGGCGAGATTCGAACCAGGGATGGCCTGACAGATACAAAGGAACGGAACCAGTGAGCTGCTGTGAAGATTTTGTACACGTACAGGGTGTAGACAAAGTAAGCCGTGGGATATCTGAAACTTTGAACACTCGAAACTGAAGATTGACACTTGCGATTTCCTGTAGACGCGAATCTGCACAGATTTTAAAGCCTCAGCCGCAACGATTAGAGGAACTGATTTAAGGGATACAAAGGAGGTTGATCAAGCTGGGTGTGCCAAGATTCGAATGGAAAGGTTTTGGTCGGAAAAGGCACACGGACACGACGGCGAAACTCACCGGAAAACGGACAGACGAAACAGCGAACTGAAAACTGAAAAACCGAAAACAGAAACTGTTTTCTGGAGCCGACTTTGAATGAAGATGGCGACGTCGTTACTGCTCCGATTTGGATGATTCAAAGTTCACTGGAAAGAGGGTGAAGCCGTGCTTCTAATGGAAGAAGAATCGCATGCTGAGGTGGTCTGGTTCACCGGGGATATTTGTCGGAAAACAGAACAGTGAAACAGCCAAAAACTGTGCGTTTTCGTTTTTATTTCCGTTCGATCTCTTCTCACAACGTCGATCCAGGGTCATGCAGAGAGGAGGAAGAGGGGTGATGTTGTTGCTGCTCACCCTGGGGTGCTCGACGAGGTGGAGGAGGTCGAGGAGGGTCGCAGTGCGTTGAGGAAGGAGGAGGTGGCCGGGTGTAGATGAAGCAGATGGTGGAGGAACTCGGCAGTTGTGGCGTATCCGACTCCGTGAAGACGACGAGGATGGAGAGGGGCAGAGCAGGCGACGTTCGATGCAGGGTCGCGGACGAGCGGCCGCGGCCGGTCTTGGAGAGGAGCCACGGCAGAGGAGGACGCGCGGCGCAGGGAGCGTCAGTCCGCGCTTGACGGGGAGCGACGCCG
Source organism: Lolium rigidum (assembly GCF_022539505.1). Lineage (NCBI taxonomy): Eukaryota > Viridiplantae > Streptophyta > Magnoliopsida > Poales > Poaceae > Lolium > Lolium rigidum. The sequence continues at coordinate 205,820,511 of NC_061513.1, read as the reverse complement.
GGTCACCATGCTGAGCTTGGCCTTGGCAAGGTGAAGCGGACGAAAACAAAGGTCGATGCGCAGGCGCACGGTGCTGGTGCCGGCCTTGTGCTGCAGCACGCGTAGCTCTTCTTGGCTGCTGGCCGTCGGAGACAGCGAGGCGTGGTGGATGGCAAGGAGTAGCTTGGGGAGGTGGAGGACACACGGCGAAGACGCAGTTCTTGTTGTCGGGGTCGCGGAGGTTGGAGACGATCTAGACGGCACGCGGTCGCGAGCAACAACGGAAACGAACAACGGAGGCAGAGAAAGAGAGAGTGGCGGCGGGGTATGTGGAGGGCTAGCACTAGGGTTGCAGGGAGGGACTAGGAACGGTTTATAGGAGGGAACCGGAGCACCTCGTCCGTCCCATCAACCAAGTGCCAACGTGGAGGTGCTGGATGTTCTGCCGTACAGGAAGAAGGAAACAAGACGGAGGAGGAGGTGGGCTGTTGCCACGAGAAAAAAAGAAATGGGCCACAGGTTCTGGATTGGGTTGCTTCGGTGGATGGAAAAGAAATAGAGAGATGGGCTGGGGAGGAAAGCCAGGTTAGAGTTAGTTGTTAGGTTTTATTTCCAGAATTATTTTCTCTTTTTTTTATTATTTTGAAAACTGTTTTGAAACCTGATTCACAAAAATTGATTTTCAAAAATAAGAGGTGGGGGGTAGAGATAAGGGCAACTACAAAACATTGCCAACATTTTATTTTTGAGAGAAAAAGAATAGTTTTGTTTTAAGGTTTTGATGAATGATAAGACAAGGGAGGTTTCATTGTAAAAACCATATGAGAGGAAGAAACAAAATAGTTTTTATTTAAAATAATTTTTATTTGATAAAATCTTGTGGATGATATGATGCATAATGCATGATGATGCATAAAATAAAAAGAACAAACAAAATCTATAGGGGGTACTACCCGGGGCCGTTACAGTGGGCCCACCCCATAGGCCGGTGCGGCCCAAGGCCTGGCCGCGCCGC
>NC_061513.1:205729008-205819417 GCF_022539505.1 Lolium rigidum | reverse complement strand
ATTAGTTTAATATCTGCAATAGTCCGCCCTTACACCTATCTTAGGTGTAGGGGCGGCACCCCGCTTGATCATAGTTTAGTAGATCTGATCCGTTACGCCCCTACACCTAAGATAGGTGTAAGGGCGGCTAGACATGCAAGGGTTGCACTACGAAAGCATGTAATATGAAGAACAATGCTAACCCTAACATGTCTAAGATAACTACGTTGCTCGCCATCAAAAAGGCTTCAGCACGAGCAACGCGTGAACAACGTAGGCAGAGCTAGGCTGCCTAGATCGCAAGATGCGATCTAGGCAGCATGATGCTTACCGGTAGAAACCCTCGAGACGAAGGAGTTGGCGATGCGCCGAGATTTGTTTGTGGTTGAACGTTGGTTGTTGTTTATTCCATAAACCCTAGATACATATTTATAGTCCAACGGACTTTCTAATGTGGGCGTGCACCAAACCGTGCACGAGTAAGATTCTAACTTCTAAACTAAGATGCGATCTAATATGTTACAGATAGATGGACAATTAAGCCCAACTTGGTAAAAGGCCGATTCACGTATCTCTTCTATATATATATATATATATATATATATATATATTCTTCACGCCCATCTTGATCGCGGCCCACCTCTGACTCGGTCAAATTCTGGTGATAACACATGCCCCCCTGGTTTTGGAAATGACATTTCCAAAATCATTATGTTCTTTTTTCGTCGGGTCATGTCGTGGCAGAGCAGAGCTGCCGCAGAATCCCCATCATGATGCCTTGCCCCTTCCACTTCTCCACGTGGCTGTAAAATTTTTCCTGTTGGGCAACATCTCCTCGGAAGCTGCTGTGGCATTGAATCTCTCTCATATCCCCTTTATTCAACCATTCTAAACAGCTTGCGTCTCCTTCGTCCTCCTCGCATTAGCACCAAAAACCCTCTGTGCCGCCATGTCTTCCTCCTCTTCCTCCGAGTTTTCCTACGGGTATAGTGAGATTTAATTGGGCATTACGACAAAGTACATAGACCGCCATCCAACTGCATCTATGCCTAAAAAGTCCACCTTCAGGTTATCGTCCGAACCCCTTCCAGTATTAAGTTGCAAAGCAACAGACAATTGCATTAAGTATGGTGCGTAATGTAATCAATAACTACATCCTCGGACATAGCATCAATGTTTTATCCCTAGTGGCAACAAGCACAACACAACCTTAGAACTTTCCGTCACTCGTCCCAGGTGTCAATGCGGGCATGAACCCACTATCGAGCATAAATACTCCCTCTTGGAGTTAAGAGCAAAAACTTGGCCAGAGCCTCTACTAATAACGGAGAGCATGCAAGATCATAAACAACACATATGCAATAACTTGATAATTAACATAACATGGTATTTATCGGATCCCGACAAACACAACATAGAGTATTACAGATAGATGATCTTGATCATGTTAGGCAGCTCACAAGATCCAACAATGAAGCACAATGAGGAGAAGACAACCATCTAGCTACTGCTATGGACCCATAGTCCAGGGGTGAACTACTCACTCATCACTCCGGAGGCGACCATGGCGGTGTAGAGTCCTCCGGGAGATGAATCCCCTCTCCGGCAGGGTGCCGGAGGAGATCTCCAGAATCCCCCGAGATGGGATTGGCGGCGGCGGCGTCTCTGGAAGGTTTTCCGTATCGTGGTTTTTCGCCTCAGGGGTTTCGCGACGGAGGCTTTAAGTAGGCGGAAGGGCGGAGTCGGAGGGCTGACGAGGGGCCCACACCATAGGGCGGCGCGGGCCCCCCTCTGGCCGCGCGGCCCTATGGTGGCGGCGCCTCGTCGCCCCACTTCGTATCCCTTTCGGTCTTCTGGAAGGTTCGTGGCAAAATAGGACCCTGGGACTTGATTTCGTCTAATTCTGAGAATATTTCGTTACTAGGATTTACTGAAACCAAAAACAGTAGAAAACAAGAATCGGCACTTCGGCATCTTGTTAATAGGTTAGTTCCAGAAAATGCACGAATATGACATAAAGTGTGCATAAAACATGTAGGTATCATCAATAATATGGCATGGAACATAAGAAATTATCGATACGTCGGAGACGTATCACGGAGCCCTCAGCCCCGGGGGTGAATTACTCCCTCCTCATCATGGAGACAGCGATGGCGGTGAAGATGGCGGTGGAGACGGCGGAGGAGATGACTCCGGGGGCAATTCCCCGTCCCGGCAGGGTGCCGGAACGAGACTTCGTCCCCCGAATTGGAGTTTCGCGATGTGGCGGCGCCCCTGGAGTCTTTCTGGAGTTTCGTCAAGAGGTACTGCGTTTTTAGGTCGAAAGAGCTTAAATAGGCGAAGAGGCGGCGCAGGAGGGACGATAGGGTGGTCCCACACCAGGCCGGCGCGGCCAGGGTGTAGGCCGCGCGGCCCACATGTGTGGTCCCCCCTGGCTCTCCTCCGACTCCCCTTCGGTGTTCTGGAGCCTCCCGGGAAAAATAGGATGTTTGGTCTTCGTTTCGTCGAATTCCGAGAATATTGCCCGAACAGCCTTTCTGGAACCAAAAACAGCAGAAAACGAGAACTGGCACCGTGGCATCTTGTTAATAGGTTAGTTCCGGAAAACGCATAAAAACGATATAAAGTGTGAACAAAACATGTAGGTATTGTCATAAAACAAGCATGGAACATCAGAAATTATAGATACGTTGGAGACATATCACCCGCTATTGGTTATTGGTCGGAGAGAAGTCTCAACCATGTCTGCATAGTTCACGAACCGTAGGGTGACACACTTAAGGTTTGATGTCATTTAAGTAGATATGGAATATGGAATGGAGTTCGAAGTTTTGTTCGGAGTCTCGGATGAGATCCAGGACATCACGAGGAGGTCCGGAATGGTCCGGAGAATAAGATTCATATATAGGAAGTCACTTTCCAAATTTGGAAATGATCTGGTGCATTTATGGAAGGCGCTAGAATGTTCTAGAACCTTCCGGATGAAATCACCATGGAAGGTGGAGTCCCGGTTGGACTCCACCAACCCAAACCAGCCAACCAAGTGGGAGGGTGGAGTCCATGGTGGACTCCACCTACTTGGCCGGCCAAGTAAGGGGGGAAGGGGAGAGTCCATGTCCCTCTAGGTTTCGTCCATAAGGCAGTTTTTCTGTTGGGGTCTTATTCGAAGACTTTGGGCAAACCCTTGGGGTTCCACCTATATAATGAGGAGGAGAGGGAGGGGCTGCCCAAGCCTTGGCCGCACCACCTAGGGCACCCCTGGCCGGCGCCCAAGCTACCCCCTCTCTCCCAAACCCTAGCACACATCTCTCCTCATACTTCTCCTGCAACGCTTACGGCCAAGCCCTGCCGGAGATCTCCACCACCACCGTCACCACGCCGTCGTGCTGGCGGGATTCCGAGGAGGATCTACTATTTCCGCTACCCGCTGGAACGGGGAGAAGGACGTCGTCATCAACACCGAACGTGTGACCGAGTACGAAGGTGCTGCCCGATTGTGGCACCGTCAAGATCTTCTACGCGCTTTCGAAAGCGGCAAGTGATCGACTACAGCAACAACGAGATCTAATCTCGTAGGTTTTGGAAATCTTCGAGGATTAGTCTCATGATCTTCTCGTTGCTACCATCTTCTAGATTGCATCTTGGCTTGTTTTTCGTTCTTGCGGTAGGATTTTTTTTCTATGCTACGAATCCCATCAGTGGTATCAGAGCCGTGTCTATGCATAGATTGGTTGCACGAGTAGAACACAATTGTTTTGTGAGCGTTGATGCTTTGTTGTCTTTAGTTCGTGTACTTTGCATCTTGTGGCATGGTGGGATGAAGCGGCTCGGGCTAACTTTACATGACCACGTTCATGAGATTTGCTCCACGCTCGACATGCAACTTGTATTGCATAAGTGGCTTTGCGAGTGTCTGTCTCTTCCACCATAGTGAAGATTCAATTTACTCTTTCTATTGACAACACTAGTATCACCGTTGTGGTTCATGTTCGTAGGTAGATTGGATCTTGTTCGAAAACCCTAAACCACGTAAAATATGCAAACCATATTAGAGGCGTCTAACTTGTTTTTGCAGGGTTTGGTGATGTGATATGGCCATGATGTGATGATGAATATGTATGAGATGATCATTATTGTATTGTGGCAACCGGTAGGAGCCTTATGGTTGTCTTTATATTTCATGTTGTAATATTATATCAAAGTAGTTGTAATAGTTGCTACATGAGGTGAACAACCATGAAGATGGCGCCATGGACCTTGACGCTACGCCGACGATGATGGAGATCATGCCCATTGATGATGGAGATCATGTCCGTGCTTTGGAGATGAAGATCAAAGGCGCAAAGACTAAAGGGCCATATCATATCACATATGAATTGCATGTGATGTTAATCCTTTATGCATCTTATTTTGCTTAGATCGCGACGGTAGCATTATAAGATGATCCCTCACATTAATATCAAGATAATAAAGTGTTCTCCCCTCGTATGCACCGTTGCTACAGTTCGTCGTTTTGAAGCATCTCGTGATGATCGAATGTGATAGATTCTACATTCACATACAACGGGTGTAAGCCATGTTGCACACGCGGAATACTTGGGTTTTCTTGGGGGGGGGGGGTTGATACGTCCAAAACGTATCTACTTTCCCGAACAATTTTGCTATTTTTTTGCCTCTAATTTGTGTATTTTGGATACAACTAACACGGACTAACGCTGTTTTCAGCAGAATTGCCCTGGTGTCTTGTTTTTGTGCAGAAACTCAACTTTCGGGAAAATCCCCGGGATTAATTCCAATGGGCCTATTTTCACAGAAGAGGGACGGAGCCAGAAGACCAGAAGGAGGGGGGCCACGAGGCGCCCACCCCACAGGGCGGCACGGTGGGCCCCTGGGCCGCGCCGACCTATGGTGGCAGCGCCTCGGCCAGCCTCCGACGCCCCCCTCTGGACTACTTAAGGGTTTCGACCTAAAAACGCACGGGGGTTAGACGAAATTGCCAGAAGACATCCAGAACTCCGCCGACATCGCGGAACTCCGTCTCGGGACCAGAAACTCCGTTCTGGCACTCCGCCGGGACGGGGAATCGGAGGAGATCATCGCCATCATCACCACCGACGCCTCTCCATCAACCAGCCATGCTTCCCCCATCCATGTGTGAGTAATTCCCCCGTTGTAGGCTGAAGGGGATGGTAGGGATTGGATGAGATTGGTCATGTAATAGCATAAGATTGTTAGGGCATAGTGCCTAGTATCCGTAATTGGTACTTTTATGATATTGTTGCAACTTGTTATGCTTAATGCTTGTCACTAGGGCCCGAGTGCCATGATCTCAGATCTGAACATGTTATTGTTTCATGATGATATTCATTGTTTTATGATCTTACCTGCAAGTTGTATACACATATTGCTGTCCGGAACCCGAGGCCCCAAAGTGACAGAAATTGGGACAACCGGAGGGGAAGGCGGTGATATGAGGATCACATGTGTTCACGGAATGTTAATGCTTTGCTCCGGTGCTCTATTAAAAGGAGTACCTTAATTACCAGTACATTCCCTAGAGGCCCGGCTGCCACCGGCTGGTAGGACAAAAGATGTTGTGCAAGTTTCTCATTGCGAGCATGTACGACTATATATGGAACACATGCCTATGGTTGTTTAGTACTTGGATACCGTTTTATTATTATCTCGCAAATGCCCTACCTTGATTGTTACATGAGTTCTCTCATCCATGCGGCGCCCGTTCATCCATCCCTATGCCTACGATATTTTAATCCAGTCTGTTTATCGATGTCTACGCACGCTTCTATTCCTGTAGATAGTGTTGGGCCTCCAAGAGCAGAGGTTTGTAGAACAGCAGCAAGTTTCCCTTAAGTGAATCACCCAAGGTTTATCGAACTCAGGGAGGAAGAGGTCAAAGATATCCCTCTCAAGCAAACCTACAATTACGATACAAGAAGTCTCTTGTGTCCCCAACACACCTAATACACTTGTCAGATGTATAGGTGCACTAGTTCGGTGAAGAGATAGTGAAATACAAGTGGTATGAATGAATATGAGCAGTAGTAACGGCGCCGAGAAAATAGCTTGCTGGCGTGCAGTTGATGGTAGTAATATTGCAGGAAGTAAAGATGCAGTAGAACAGTAAATAAGCGATGATTGCAGTATTTGGAAACAAGGCCTAGGGATCATACTTTCACTAGCTAGTGGACACTCTCAACATTGATCACATAATAAAACCACTCTACACTCTCTTGTTGGATGACAAACACCATTAATTGTGTAGAGCTACAAGAGCACCTCAATGCCGGAGTTAACAAGCTCCACAACATTCGATGTTCGTATTTAAGTAACCTTAGAGTGCATGATAGACCAACGCAATTATACCGAGTACTAACATAGCATGCACACTCGTCACCATCAAGCTATGAAAGGGGGAATAGATCACATCAATACTATCATAGTAATAGTTAACTTCATAATCTACAAGAGATCACAATCATAAACTACGCCAAGTACTACATGATGCACACACTGTCACCATTACATCATGGAGGAGGAATACACTACTTTAATAACATCACTAGAGTAGCACATAGATTAATAGTGATATAAAGCACATTGCAATCATAAAGGAATATAAATAAGCACTTCACTATGCTATTCCGAATTACTCTACGGCAAGATAACGAACTCTAATTCATCATGTAGGCAAACCTTAAAGATGTATTCCCAAGTACTAATAAACACCCCACGCTGTCACTGTGAGCATTCATAGGAGGTACTAACACACCACAATTTCATAGAGACATCCAACTCAAATCATAACTCAGTGAATAATTATTCTGTGAAATATAGCCTAAGAGACCCACACGGTGCACACACTGTCACCTTTACACACGTGGGACAAGGAGTCTCCCGATATCACATAAGTAAAATCCACTTGAATAGCATAACGACATCTAGATTACAAGCTCATCATATGGATCTCAATCATGTAAAGCAGCTCATGAGATCATTGTATTGAAGTACATAGGAGAGAGAGATGAACCACATAGCTACCGGTACAGCCCTTAGCCTCGATGGAGAACTACTCCCTCCTCATGGGAGACAGCAGCGGTGATGAAGATGGCGGTGGTGTCGATGGAGATGCCTTCCGGGGGCACTTCCCCATCCCGGCGGCGTGCCGGAACAGAGACTCTGTCCCCCAGATCTTGGCTTCGCGATGGCGGCGGCTCTGGAAGGTTTCTCATACCGTGGCTTTTCCGTATCGAAGATTTAGGTCGGGGTGGCTTAAATAGGCGAAGAGGCGGAGTCGGAAGGGCTACGGAGCCGCCACACAACAGGGGGGCGCGCCCCCCCCTTGGGCCGCGCCGGCCACCTGTGTGGGCCCCCCCAGGTGACAAGGGATTAACTTGTCAATGCCTATGGATTGTAGGCTAGGGTTTAGTTAGAAGTAGAGGGCAAGTAGATCTCGAAGGTTTCAGCCGAAAAGTACTCGACGAATATGAAAACTAGGGTTTGCGGACAATGATTCGATGATCTTCTCGTCCCTCGACCCCCCTTTATATAGGTGGAGCCGAGGGATTCGTGCTATACAAGGATTACGGAGTCCGGGACGGTTTCTAACTCATCCCGCCGGATTACAAATAACACTTCCTATTACAACTCTATCTTTTCCTTAAATACATCTTGGGCTCTCGAGTCTTCTTATTCTTCGGGTAGTGGGCCTTCAATAAACCCCGGGTACTATATTAGGCAGGCCCATTTGGGATGCCTATGTCAGTAGCCCCCGAGATTTTGCTTGAATCGTAGAATCAGGGAAAATCTCCACTGTTTATTTTTACTCGAAAGCTCTAATTTTTATACTTTTTCTCATAAAATTCTATATTGTACAGGGATATTGGTAGTTGGGGCTAGTTCATCTGACGGATCAGGTACTAGTTAACTGCTCTAGTGGCAATCCGCAAAAACCTACTTCAAAATCACGTCCCTGGACATGATTTCGGGATACTTGGTGTAAACGTCGACGAGGCGCCGCTTAAGGTCTTACCATTACTGTCGAGTCCCGATTAAATTTATCGAGTACCTAACGCGTCCGTTAGGATTTTTCTTCGTATCCGTTGATACGGATAAAAGTAGCAGAGCGCGAGTCTTCGGCGATGCCACGCCCGGCGAGAATAGGTCCGGGGTCTTACCTTCGCAATTTTGCGGCATTCGAAATTGATCGCAACTTCGGCGTTACGAGAATATATTGTCGAGTGCTTTTCCGGCTGTTGGAATGGCACATTATATCGAGTCAAATATGACTTATATTGCTTTCCCGATGGGAGTATATGGAGAGTTTAACGATAACTCGAAATATACTCTCTTGCTTGTTCTATTTTTCCTTTGTTAATTTCATCGGGCACGCGAACAGCGTTCCCGATGGGAGTAGCCCCCGAGGCTACAGCCAAGAACTTGTGCTTGGTTGTAGGCTCAACATTTTAGTCCACCTTGTCGCTATATTGCCATTATCTCCTGATATTCTTTCCTCCTTCTTCTTCTCTCTTTCTTTTTTCTCTATTTTTTTTTTTTTTTTTTTTTTTATTTGTCGGGTGCGCGAACAGCGCTCCCGATGGGAGTAGCCCCCGAGGCTACAGCCAAGAACTTGTGCTTGACTGTAGGCTCAACATTTTCTATATTTGCCATTGTCGAAATTTTACTTTCTTCGAAGTAGCCCCCGAGCATTTGGGCAAAAACTTGTTTCTGACCAAAGGCTCCCGATGCATTCAAATAACTTATCCTGTCGCCATTCTCCTTTCTCTTGTCGACATATTTTCCCTTGTCAAATTTTCTTCAACTCTTTCAATGGTCGATATTTTTCTGCTTTGTGGGTCCATTGTTTCCACCATGTTGACACGTCGTGCAAGTGGGGGACACACGTCCTCCGCTTTTTCTGGTGCACGTACGGTAACGCCTATCCCAGTAAAAATACTTTTTTGCCCTTGTAACTAGAAGATCAATTCTCACCACACGATTTCCTCATCCAACGGTACACTCGCTTCACCCAATTCTTATATAAACCTGTCTTCAACCTCCGTTCATCCCCTCGCTTGCGCCGCTCCCTGTTCCTCTTCGCAAATCTTCCTCTGCGCCCAATCTTCGCCGATTTCCCGCTCTCGCATACATTGCTCAATCCGCTGCCGTGGATGCCACCGCGTGCGCGTTTGAGCCGCCACAGCACTCCAGAGTCCGCGATGGCCGCTGAAGATCTTGAGTGGGAGAGATCCAAAATCTCCAACCAAGACGCCAACCTGATGAAAAGGCTTGGCCCGATGAAGAAGGAAGGCGCCATCCGCTTTCCCAGTGAAGAAAGCTATCCCAAGCCTCCAATGGAGTATCGGGTTAGTTTTGTTGATCATCTTATCCGCGGCCTCTCTACCCCAATCCATGATTTCCTCCGCGGTCTTCTCTTTGTCTATGGGATTCAACTGCACCAGCTGACCCCCAATTCCATTCTTCACATCTCTATTTTTATCACACTTTGCGAATGCTTTCTTGGAGTTGCTCCCAATTGGGCTCTCTGGAAACGCATTTTACGCCTTCGCCGTAATGGCGCTCACCACGCCACCTACAACATAGGTGGCGTAGTTATCCGTGTCCGAACTGATGTCGATTATTTCGACGTCAAATTTCCCGACTACTGTCCAAGGATGGCGCAAGAGGTGGCTCTATATACACGAAGAAAGCGCCAACTCCGTGGAACACAACATAGTTCCTTTCGACGGAAACGCGAAGATTCAACGCCGCCACTCCTGGGACGCCGAAGCTTCCGAAGAAGAAAGAAAGGCGACAGAAGCTCTTATGACTCGTGTTCATCAGCTCCAAAATACTCGAGGAAAAGAGTTGTCTGGTGTCCAAATCATAGCCTATTTTCTTAGGATTAGAGTGCAGCCTCTTCAGGCTCGCAAAAATCCCCTTTGGACGTATTCTGGTGCCAATGACGCCAATAGGCTCTCCAATGATCTTTCTGTGAAGGACTTGGAGAAGCTTGTTCGAAGAATTACCTCGCTGAGTAAGAAGGATCCTATTCCTTCCTCTTGTCGCGTGGAACCCTACAGCTCCACTAATCCTCTCCCCGAGGTATTTTGCCTTCTCGAATTTTTTATCTTGTTCTGAATTTTTCCTGCATCTCATTGTATTAATATCTCGCTATCTTTCTCTCTCGCCGCTATTTTGTTGTAGAATCACCCTACTATGGCTTCCCTTCCTCCTCTTCCCGAGGATGGAGAAGTCGAAGAAATGGGTATTGTTGCCGAAGATACTCAAGGCTCCTCTGTTCCCTGGAAGTGAAGTCGCGGGTTCTCACAAATCTGCGGCTTCTCATGAGAGAGAGGTTGAGTCTGAAGCTAGTGAATCGACTGAATCCCTTCCTCCTGCTGTTTCTCCGAAGAACAAAAGGAAAAGGACTGAAGTCGAGGATTCTGGCATTTCTAAGGCTGAAGAAGTTGTTCCTTCTGATCCGAAGGCAGCTTATGATCCTTATTTTGAGTCCCTCATCAGCTCGTAAGTCAATTTTATCTCTCCTCCTCTTTTTGATGTACTCGAAAGATTTAACTCTGTCTTGCTTTTTGTACTGTCGATTTTTGTTTACTAGTGATGAGGAAGAAGTACCAGTTACTGACGTAGCTCCTCGGACCAGCACGTCACGTACTGTGCTTGTTTCAGACACGTTAGTTGAAGGAGATGAAACATCGTCTCCCCAACAAAACGTCGTCACTACTACTCCACCATCGAGCCCCCTTGTCCCTTCGCCAAAAAGGGCAAGGGTTGAAATGATCGTTGAGCCTCCTCCTCAACCGAGCAACTATTCGTCGCAGCTCTTGGATGATGTAAGTTTATCGAGATCCATCTTTCCTCTTTTTTGCTTTTATGGAGCCTTACTTTTTGTAATGCCGAAGTTTTTCCCCTTCTTTTCTTCTTCGTTGACAGCCTATGATCAAGGATCTTATCCGCATCGGGTCCCAATTTATTGGGTACCGCGAGTATGCCAGCAGAGCCGAAGGTACGACTTTTCCACTTGTTGTTTTTCCTTGGTGTTTTACGCCAACTGCTTGTCGCTATTTCTGATCTTTCTTCTTTTTCTTTTCCGCATCTCGACAGAAAAACTTGCAGAAGCTAACGAACGTGCCGAGTCACTTTCTCGGAATCTTGAGAAAAGTGAAACGGCTCGCAAGAAAGCTGAGCTTGCTGCTAGCGAAGCCGAGCTGAAGCCGATGATGCCAAAGCAAAGGCTGCTAGTGTCGAAGAATTGCAGCAGAGGCTCAAAGATGCTGAATCTGCCTTGCACGAGCAAAAATCTGCACAGGGTTGCACGAGAACAAGGGATCATCAAGCGTTTGAATTCGCAAAGTCGACGTACACCGAGTAATATCACTTGTCCCTTCTATTTTGTTTGTACTTCTTGTTTCTTGGTTTTTGACTAATGTTCTTTCTTGTGTGGCAGCCCAAACCAACCAAGATTTTGACCTGGAAAAGCACTGTCAATGACCCTCTTCTTGACGCACTTTCTCTTCTAGAGTCCCATGGACGCGAAATTCGTGAAGGCGTGGCCAATGCCAGTGGGGCTTTGTCGGCGTTGTTCCCCTACTTCTTCCCGAAGAAAGAGGAACCTTCGACTTTCCTTGACCTTGCCAAACTTTTCAATACATCAGAAGATCTTGGGCTGAAGATACGCCATGAGAATATGAAGGTGGCTGTTGAAAATACTGTTGCTCACGGTTGTCGATAGTCGGCAGACTCTCGACCGGACGAAGGTTGGTGACACCGATCGGATAGAACAGTCGCGGTGGAAGTCAACGATGAAGGCGGCCAAGCCCAATACGAAGAAAATCTTGGCGTATCTCGGGATCAAGCCGACGTCGACTCCTAGTTCGTCAAGGCCGGAGGTCTAGTTGCATGCCTCTGTTTTTCTTTTGCTTCTTTTGCTCTTGTCGCCAAAGTAGTCTTTTGGCGACACGTATTTCCTTAGTTCCACTCGTAGTGCCCTTGTAATTATTCCCAAGAGATTAATGAAGAACTCTATCTTTGCCTGTTTTTTGATGTTGTTCTGTTTAAATTTCAGTTGATATTTGATAACTATACTCCAATTCCTACTCCTTCCAATGCTTCGCCTTCTTCCCGCGCGAGAGAACTGCTATCGATACTGCACCTGTCGATGATACCTTGTCGCAAGAATTGAATGATCTTCGACAACAACTTCAGTATGCGAAAAAGCAAACACTTGTGATGATGGAGCAGTCTCGTAAATCATCTGAAGCCGAAAAAGTTGCTCTTCAGCAAGCCCGCGAGGCTGTGGCTGCTAAGGAGATTGCTGTTTCTGAAGCTGAAAAAGCGGTCACTCGAGAAAATTTCATGCTCGAGTTAATGAATGAAGCCAGTGCAGATATGTCGGGTATGTTTGTCTCGTCTTGTGATATCTTTCATCTTCATGCTATTGTCTTCTAACGGTTGTCCCTTCGTTGTGTTGATAGGTGCCTTTATTGATGCTTCTTGCCGAGGAAGAGAGGGTAAACACTAGGACAAACCTCCTTGTCAATCTTTCCTTGGACCATGGTTCTTTGTTTTGGGCCACTCCGGAGAGGACCCGCCAAATTACCAGATTTCAGGATCGTACCTCTCAAACCCGTGATTTCCTTCACTTCAGTACCAAAACCTCATCCATGGTTTACAACTCCATGTTTCCTCGGAATGTCCCACCAAAAACTCTTCCCGAATTGATGGAAAGGTTCAAGGATGCTCGCGAGTATCCATGATTTTGTCAAAGCACAACTGGTAGCTGGTGCCAGATTTGCCCTTATCATGCTCCAGATCTGCCACTCGAAGCTTGACCTTGCCCAAGTTGTCGAGAGGGTTCATCAAAAGGTAAAACGTCGGAGAGTTGGTGTTGATAGGATTAACACGAAGGTTACACCTATAGCCGAAGAAATGATTGAGGACCTTCTTCGGATGGATGCCGACTTTTTTGCCGATGGCCATTATGCCGATTTTCTTGGTGCTGCTCCTGAAGAGAACAGAGTTACTCTTGATGACATACTGAATCAAGACTAGTTATTTTCTTCTTGTAGAAATTTCTTCTTTGTAGTCCATAACTATATTGTAAAGCAACCATTATATTTCTATGTTTGTCTAGCCCCCGAGTGTTTCGGTGACTTTTTATATTTGTATATTTGCGAGGTTGTGGACCAAGGCATTTATATGTTGAAGGCAAATATGAGCCCCCGAGCTTTTACTGAGTACTATTTTGTATTTTTATTGACTCACGAGGTATTTGAATACCAAGGCAAGGTTTTTTCCTTCTTTCATCGATGAACTATATTGAAATTCGTCGGAGCGATGACTTTGGTCACGTTGATAAAGAAAAAAGGTGTTGTAGCCACTATCTTTATTATATTGCAGCACCGCGAGCCCGCCTCATTAAAAACCTTCTCCGGCCCCACTCGGTGCCCCGAAAAAGGAAAAGAGTGCGTCTGAAAACTCGCGGGCGTTTCAGTACATTGAAGTTTTACAAGGACTATATTTCGACTCTAGGCGTAGAACCGCCCGAGTTGCGCCACGTTCCGGGGGTTTGGCTCCTCCACCCCTGTCTTCTTGTCCTTTATCCTGTATGCTCCTCCTCCGATTACTTCCGTGACGATGTAAGGGCCGAGCCATGGTGACTCGAGTTTTTCATGACTTTTTTGCGTGAGCCGAAGAACTAGGTCGCCCACCCGAAAAGATCTTGGCCGCAAACGTCGACTGTGGTAATTCTTCAAGTCCTGTTGATATTTGGTTACTCGACACAATACTTCATCTCGAGCTTCATCAAGTGCGTCCACATCATCTTCTAGCGCTTTTCTCGACTTTTCTTCGTCATACTCCGCGACGCGTGGAGAGTTGTGCTCTATCTCGATTGGCAATACCGCCTCGCTCCATGTACCGGAAAAAATGGAGTTTCTGTGTCGCCGTATTTGGAGTTGTTCGGATGCTCCATAACACACTTGGTAGTTCTTCAGGCCAGGTATGTCGAGCTTTTTCTAGTGGTCCTAACAAGCGCTTCTTGATGCCGTTGCAGATGATGCCATTGGCTTTCTCGACTTGCCCATTGGTTTGAGGATGTGCAACTGATGCAAAGTTCAGCTTGATACCCACCTCTTCGCAATAGCCTTTGAATTCATTGGACGTGAAGTTGCTGCCGTTGTCTGTGACGATGCTGTGGGGCACTCCAAATCTGAAGACGAGGTCTTTTATGAATTTTACTGTAGATGCTCCGTCTGGTGAATTTATCGGCTTCGCTTCTATCCACTTTGTGAATTTGTCGACAGCTACTAGCATGTATTCCTTTCCTCCTGGCGACGATTTGTGTAATTTGCCTACCATGTCGAGTCCCCATTGTGCAAAGGGCCATGACAAAGGTATTGGTGCTAGCTCTGCTGCTGGAGAGTGAGGTTTTGCGGCAAACCTTTGACATGCGTCGCAAGTCCGTACTATGTCCTTGGCGTCCTCTATTGCTGTTAACCAGTAGAATCCTGCCCGAAAAACCTTGGCTGCGATAGCTCGACTACTTGCGTGGTGGCCACATATTCCTTCATGTACGTCCTTTAGAATTATTCTTCCTTCTTCGGGTGTAACGCACCTTTGCAAGACGCCTGAAATATGTGGCACCCCCGGGATCAGGGTTAGACAAATACCAGATCTTCGTCCGACATAAGCCTAGCCTTGAGCTCGAGAGACTACAGTGAGAGAATCGGTAACACAACATTGACTACTCAAAAGGATATATTACAACTCTTAACAGAGTAAGATCCAAATTATTACACGCAGAGGTCACTGACCCAACATTCAACAAGCAACGGAAGCAAATTATGTTATTCTAAATAACAAGATAGCAAAGGGCTTAAGAAGCCATAACATAAAGCGACGTCCCAGCCCATAAGTCGCAGTCGCTGCTCGGGAACTCCAAACTAACCATCGATGTTAACGTAGAAACCACCTTCGGCTGTAGCGACTTCATCCGAAACAAAAGCATGCAAAGCTGAGTACAGGGACTCAGACAAGACTTAGTACAACCTTTTAGCAAAGCGGGTATGCGGGCTTTACGGTAGGTCTTCTTTTGCGTAAAGCCAGTTTTCCTTTGCAAGATAAGAGAGAAGAGAAGCTCGACTACTCAGAACCTTTGAAAGGGGATAAGAGAGCGACATCTCTATCTCTATTGATCATCATATTGTATCCACCAATCTTCATCATCTCGAAACACTATCCTCGGATCACCCCCTCAACACCCGAAGAAGGTGTCCGTAAGCACACATTGGTTGCCAAGTTTTACGATTAGGTTCATGTTCTCTATGATCTCCACGTCCGTTCCCAAGTCGTCCGTAACCGTGGACACGGCTTTTCGAAAAGATTCAGAACCCTGCAGGGGTGCACAACTTTACCCACACGCGCCAACCGACTCTTAATGCCAATATATATTAGCTCTCTTCCTTGGAGAGCCGGCGGAGAGGGTGGTCGACCACGACCTTTACCTTGTCGTCGCCGAGACCATGAGTCACGCGCTAAGGATTGTTCCGCCGTAACGGGTCAAGTCCCGAAGTCGGTCCTTAACGATGTGTACCGAGGTGGGTTTCCCCGAGAGGCCGCAACCCCCAGCCACCACGACCACGCTTACACTGCTGTTATGTACCTTTAACCCCCGAGCAAAAATGCAATGCATATGACCAGGTAACGCGCAAACTATGTGACTCATGGAATCTACTAGGCAAGTTAGTGAGTCGAGAGGGTACCATAATAGGGCCTCGTGTGGTTGTACGCTCGGTCTTGGTTCAAGAGGCGAGAACTCGGTTCCTAGGGTCGGCAGAAACGAAACAACCCACCACATCCCAATGTGGCCTCTCGTCTGAGCCTTTAATCATGTTTACCATCATCTCTATACTTACCACGTCAACCTGTCATGCTAGATTCATTTCATTGTGAGGCTCCAGTCCGAAGACCGGAGTAGTAAGCGTAACAAACTAAGCATGGCTAAGCATAAGAGATAAAGGCTCTCGCGACGCACACATGCCAAACCTAGTTATGCTAGGAGCGAGTGGATCAGAGGTATCGAGGCTACAAAGGTCGGACATGCAATAGGTAGGGTAACTCTATCTACCGATAAAGGACAGTTGAATCGTATGCGATATGTAGGAACCACAGATAAAAGCATTTCGAAAACATAGATGAACCAGGTTAGGGCTTGCCTTGTCCCTCAGCGGATGGGTACTGTTCTTCGGTGGCGTTGACGTCGGACTCCGGCTCAGATCCTATCGCGAAGAACCAAACACCGGAAAGGAAATAAACAATCACCACATGGCATAATGCAATGCGCATACAAGATGAATGATATGTCATGTTAATAGAATTGAGTAACCCTAGGTGCATTGTCAATTTAATGGGGTTCCAAGCATCGGACACCGCCATATGAGAGGGGTGTATTAGGGTTTTCTACTAAGCTCCACATTTAATTGTTTCAAACATGTATGAGACATGTATAAACGAATAGGAAATGTTTTTCTGATCGAAATGATATATAAATTTGTATTTTTCTGAATTTATATTAATTATTAAATAATTACTGGAATTAAACAGAAAAAGAAAAAGGGAAATATGACATCACGCTGACGTCAGCATGACGTCAGCGCGGCCATGAGCTCCCTGGGAGCTCTGGTCGAGCTCCAATCGGCCGATTCGGCCTCGCGATCGAGGCGCGCGGGAGGGGGAAAATGAACAGGGCGACGCGGGCGACCTTTGGTGGTGGCGCCGCCCGTTTTGGGTCGCCGGAGCATGGTCGGCGACCATGTCCGACGGCGGCGGGCGCAGTGCACGGTGCGGGGCCGGTGGAGGAAGCAATCGGGGAGGGGAAGGGCACCACGAGCATCAGCAGCTCACCGCGATCACGTGGAGGTTGACGGCGTCGCCGGGAGGAGGCCGGACGGCGGCGAATCGGCGCCGGTGAGCGCTGCCGTCTGCGGGGAAGAAGAGCGCGGCCACGGCGATTCCGGGGCCCCCGACTTGCGCGCGTGGGCGGAGGAGGACGAGGGAGTCCGGGCGGACCTCGTGGCGGCGTCGGCTGGCCGCGGGGAAGCCGGTAACGGCGGCGACGGCGAGGTTGGCCGAGCTAGGGTTTCGGGCGGGGCTCACGCGAGAAGAAAAGAGGAGATGAGGGGCGGCGTGCTAGGGTTCTCCCCGGCGGCGCGGCGGAGCTTTAAAGGGGCCGGGGGCGGCGGGGAGCATCTCGGCGGCCGGCTCCATCGACGGCCGGGCGGGCGCCGGGCGGTTGCCCGCTCGTGTGCGTGGGGAAGATGACAAAGGGGTTTTTGCGAAAACCCCTAGGTTTTAGGGATTTTGCTGGAATTTTAAAACAGGGAAGGATTTTGGCACTTTTAGGGTATTTTGACCCAAAATTTTGAGGGGCTTTTTGCACCAAATTTTTATTAGACCAAACAACAACATGGGCAACATTGTTTCAACCCATTTTAGTGCAAAATTTTCTCAAGTTCAATGCAAATGCATGCATGCTTATGAACAAACATCAACATTATTTGATTAGCAAAGTGGTTCTGTTACAACTCTACCCCCCTTACAAGAATCTCGTCCCCGAGATTCCTAAGTTTTAGAAAAGAAGGCAGGGTACTCAGATCGGAGACGATCTTCTCGTTCCCAGGTTGCTTCTGACTCAGAGTGATGAGACCATTGAACTTTCAGGAATTTGATGGTTTGACGCCGAGTTTTACGCTCGGCTTCATCAAGGATACGAACAGGATGTTCTCGATAAGTCAGATCCTCTTGAAGGTCAAGTGTCTCGTGATCAACACCACGGATAGGATCTTTGAAGCAACGTTTGAGTTGGGAGACATGGAAGACGTCATGAACTTCAGGAAAAGTTGGAGGGAGTTCCAACTTGTAAGCAAGTGCACCTCGTTTAGCAAGAATGCGGAAAGGACCAACATAGCGAGGAACTAGTTTGCCTTTTATACCGAAACGATGGACACCTCTTAAAGGAGTGACTCGAAGATAAGCTTGCTCGCCAACTTCATAGCGAACTTCTTGATGATGACGATCGTAATTGCTCTTTTGACGAGACTGAGCAGCTTTCAAACGTTCTCGGATAATGCCAACTTGATCTTCTGCTTCCTTGATCATGTCCGGTCCAAAGAACTGTCTTTCACCGGTTTCTGACCAATTCAGAGGGGTTCGACATTTCCGTCCATAAAGAGCTTCAAAAGGCGCCATGCCCGGACTAGATCGGAAGCTGTTGTTATAGGAGAATTCAGCAAATGGAAGGCATTTTTCCCAATTCTTGCCGAAGGATATAACACGAGCTCGAGCATGTCTTCAAGGATTTGATTCACCCTTTCGGTTTGACCACCGGTTTGAGGATGATAGGCCGTCTTGAAGGAAAGATTTGTCCCCATGGAGTTTTGAAGGCTTTCCCGAATTTCGAGGTAAACAAGCTTCCACGATCGAGAGATGATCTTCTTCGAACACCGTGAAGAGAGACTATCCGGGATATATAGAGATCTGCTAGTTGACTAGCACGAATACTTTCCCGAACAGGAAGAAAATGAGCAACCTTGGATAGACGATCCACCACTATCCATATGGAATCATTTCCCTTTGGAGTTTTGGGAAGTCCGGTAATGAAATCCATGCCAATTTCATCCCATTTCCATTCAGGAGTAGATATAGGTTGAAGAGTACCAGCTGGTCTTTGATGCTCAGCTTTCACACGACGGCAAACGTCGCATTCAGCTACGAAGCGAGCGATTTCTCTTTTCATCCGGGTCCACCAGAACCTTTGGCGAAGATCCTGATACATCTTTGTACTTCCAGGATGAATAGATAGAGGAGACTCATGAGATTCTCGGAGGATAAGCTCTCTCAGGTTCTTTTTCTTCGGCACCACCAAGCGGTTACCAAAGTAGACAACACCTTGATCATTGACGGAGAAACATTTAGCCTTTCCGCTAGCAATGTTCTCTTTGATCTTAGTGATACCCAAATCACGCTTCTGAGCGTCTTTGATCTGGTCTTCAAGAGAGGGTTTTACCTCTAAGTTAGCAAGGAATCCGTGAGGAACAACTTCAAGATTGAGTCTTGCAAATTCCTCATGGAGGGCAGGTTGACATTGCTTGAGCATCAGATTGTTGCAATATGACTTCCGACTTAGCGCGTCAGCAACGACGTTGGCTTTGCCGGGCTGATAGTTAAGACCCAAATCATAGTCCTTGATGAGTTCCAACCATCTTGTCCGCTCGAGATTCAGATCCGGTTGGGTAAAAAGATACTTCAGGCTTTGATGATCCGAGTATAACTCGCAACGATTACCGTAAAGGTAAGGTCGCCATTGCTTAAGAGCATGGACCACAGCTGCAAGCTCTAGATCATGAGTTGGATAATTGAGCTCATGTGGTTTCAACTGTCGAGAGGCATAAGCCACTACATGGCCATCTTGCATCAACACACATCCGAGCCCTTGAAGAGAGGCATCACAGAAGATGACAAAGTCTTTGCTTGTGTCTGGAAGGACAAGTACAGGAGCGGTAGTCAGCTTTATTTTCAGTGTCTGAAAACTTTCTTCAGCCTTTTCTGACCACTCAAACTTCTTATCTTTCTTCAGAAGGTCAGTCATTGGTTTGGCAATCTTGGAGAAATTCTCGATGTATCGACGGTAATAGCCCGCCAATCCAAGAAAACTCCGGATTTCTTTGGCTGACTTAGGAGTCTTCCAGTCAAGAACGGATTGAACTTTATCTGGAATGACTGCAACACCTTTTGCAGAGACCACATGGCCAAGAAAGATGAGCTCTTGTAGCCAGAACTCACATTTAGAAAACTTGGCATAGAGACGATGTTCACGAAGCTTTGTCAGCACCAAACGCAAGTGTTCAGTGTGTTCTTCTTCGGTTTTGGAGTAGACCAGAATATCATCAATGTAGATAATGACGAATTTGTCAAGATACTCCATAAACACTGAGTTCATGAGCCGCATAAAAATGGCTGGAGCATTTGTTAGGCCAAAGGACATGACGGTGTACTCGTAAAGACCATAACGAGTCATGAACGCCGTTTTTGGAATGTCCTCCGTTCGGATTTTGATTTGATGGTAGCCTGATCTCAAATCCATCTTGGAAAAGACTGTGGCACCACTCAATTGATCAAAAAGATCATTGATTCGAGGTAGAGGATACTTGTTCTTGATGGTTCTTGCGTTGAGCGGCCGGTAATCAACAACCGGACGCGGAACATTGGTATCCCTCTTCTTGACAAAGAGTGCAGGACATCCCCAAGAAGAAGTACTAGGTTGAATGTATCTTTTCCCTTCTAACTCTTCCAACTGCTTCTTCAGTTCAACCAACTCTTCTCGAGGCATACGATAAGGACGTCGAGAAACAGGAGCAGTTCCAGGAACCAGCTCGATGACAAACTCCACGCTTCGATCAGGTGGCATGCCAGGTAATTCTTCCGGAAAGACATCAGGGAAGTCACAAACCACCGGAACATCAGAAATTTCAAGCGGAGGTAAGACATCAAGGGCATACAACTCAGCATCAGGAATATGTACTGCTGATGGAGATGTTGCTGCCGAAGACCAATACAGAATGGAGCTTCCGGAAAGATCGGTCAGAGTGAGAGACCTGGCTCCACAATCAATGACAGCCTGATATTTAGCTAGCCAATCCATGCCCAAAATGATATCAATGTCGGTTGACTTGAGGGAAATGAGGGGAATCGGAAAAAGAAGATATCCAATCTCGATTTTATTCCCACGACTGACCATAGCGGTATACCAACTAGAACCAGGGGAATGAACCATAAGAGGGGTAGGCATAACTTCAAAAGGAATCTCATGCAGTTGAGCAAACTCTTTGGATATGAATGAATGCGATGCTCCAGAATCAAACAGAACTGTAGCTATAATGGAGTTCATTCGAAGCGTACCCATTATGACGCTTGGATCTGCTTCGGCTTCTTCAGCAGTGACATGGGTCAGACGACCATGACCAGCAACTGGAGGCTTAGTAAACTTCTTTGGTGGTGGAGCACCACGAACAGAAGTATTGTGGGGGCACTCTTTCATGTAGTGACCGGGTTGACCACAAGTGAAGCACGCACCACTGCCTGGAGTACCCATAGCGGGACGATAGTTGGTTCCGCCGGCATTGTTTGGAGCTTGTGGGCGAGGAGCATAACCTGAAGGCTTTGGTGCATTAGGAGCACGAGGCACAGCACTGTATGGAATGAAAACACGGCGGCGCTGATTGCCTGATCCAGAAGACTGGGAAGTATCTCGAGTACGCTTGCGAGTTTCCTCATACTCCACCTTTCCTCTTTCTGCCTTCATAGCCTTGTTGACAAGATCTTGGCAGGTTGGGAAGTCCAGGAGATGAAGATCTCGACGAAGCTCAGGATCAAGTCCCTTGCGGAACAAGGCTTGCTTCTTGGCATCCGTGGAAGTTTCTTCGGGAGCATAGCATGCAAGGCGATAGAAATTACCTTGATAGTCACGAGATAGAACCAACCCCTGCGTCAGCTTCAGAAACTCTTCTCTTTTCTCATCCATCAGACCCTCTGGGATATGATATGCACGGAAAGCGGCTTTGAACTCTGGCCAAGTTACGACATGACCAGCAGGCTGCATCAACAAGAAGTTTTCCCACCATGAACCAGCAGCTCCTTCAAGATGGTAGGTGGCAAAGTTCACCCAATCTGCTAGCAGCGTGGGCAACCTCAAGCTTGCGCTCGATGGTACGGAGCCAGTAGTCAGCATCAAGTGGCTCAGTGGAATAGCTGAACACTGGTGGGGTGAGGCGAATGAAGCTTCGGATCCCCACTTGTTCCTCATGACGCTGAGCTGTGTTCCGCTCAATCCTTTCAAGGAGCCTTATGTTGTCAGCACGATTGGCTTCGTACATGGCCATAAGTTGGACCATAGAAGGAGGAGGGGGAAGGTCAGGATTCTCCTCGTGGCCATCTCCACGACCATTGCCACGGCCATGACCACGACCACGGCCAGCACCACTTCTAGTACCGCTCGACATCCCGAGGAGAAGACAAAAACCATGAGACACGGATTCACCGGAAAGATTCAACGGAAGGATAGCATGTACCGAATGCAATGAGCATGCTGAAGGACAAGACATGTGATATGAAGATATATCATCGTATCGATCATAGTAGTTAAACAAGCATACAAAATGTACACACTACTAACCGACTCACAAACCATGAAGATGGAATGAAAAGATGACATACAATCACCATGTCACACAAAGGCAAACAATTGGATGCTAAGCACCCGAAACAAGAGTAAAGGAACAATGCTTCAGATTAACTTAGGCATTCTGGAAACTCTGAGACAAGCAACCAGATACGGAGTACTGGAGAAAAATAACCCAAACCCGTGTATCCTAGATATTGAATTGATAGGAAAGAAGAGAAACCTTTTTCCAATCAAAACCAGATAAGATGACTCAGCATAGAGTGACACCAGGTAAGGAGTAAAAAGAATCCTATTCAGAGTTTTGCAAGTAAACTTTAGCTTTCAAATAGTTTTCGCAACAACTAGACTCAACATCGACCAGTTACCAAGGGTTTCCTACAGTCAGTCCTGCTCTGATACCAAAACCTGTGGCACCCCCGGGATCAGGGTTAGACAAATACCAGATCTTCGTCCGACATAAGCCTAGCCTTGAGCTCGAGAGACTACAGTGAGAGAATCGGTAACACAACATTGACTACTCAAAAGGATATATTACAACTCTTAACGAGTAAGATCCAAATTATTACACGCAGAGGTCACCGACCCAACATTCAACAAGCAACGGAAGCAAATTATGTTATTCTAAATAACAAGATAGCAAAGGGCTTAAGAAGCCATAACATAAAGCGACGTCCCAGCCCATAAGTCGCAGTGCTGCTGCCTGGGAACTCCAAACTAACCATCGATGTTAACGTAGAAACCACCTTCGGCTGTAGCGACTTCATCCGAAACAAAAGCATGCAAAGCTGAGTACGAGGACTCAGCAAGACTTAGTACAACCTTTTAGCAAAGCGGGTATGCGAGGCTTTCTGGTAGGTCTTCTTTTGCGTAAAGCCAGTTTTCCTTTGCAAGATAAGAGAGAAGAGAAGCTCGACTACTCAGAACCTTTGAAAGGGGATAAGAGAGCGACATCTCTATCTCTATTGATCATCATATTGTATCCACCAATCTTCATCATCTCGAAACACTATCCTCGGATCACCCCCTCAACACCCGAAGAAGGTGTCCGTAAGCACACATTGGTTGCCAAGTTTTACGATTAGGTTCATGTTCTCTATGATCTCCACGTCCGTTCCCAAGTCGTCCGTAACCGTGGACACGGCTTTTCGAAAAGATTCAGAACCCTGCAGGGGTGCACAACTTTACCCACACGCGCCAACCGACTCTTAATGCCAATATATATTAGCTCTCTTCCTTGGAGAGCCGGCGAGAGGGTGGTCGACCACGACCTTTACCTTGCTTGTCGCCGAGACCATGAGTCACGCGCTAAGGATTGTTCCGCCGTAACGGGTCAAGTCCCGAAGTCGGTCCTTAACGATGTGTACCGAGGTGGGTTTCCCCAGAGGCCGCAACCCCCAGCCACCACGACCACGCTTACCTGCCTGTTATGTACCTTTAACCCCCGAGCAAAAATGCAATGCATATGACCAGGTAACGCGCAAACTATGTGACTCATGGAATCTACTAGGCAAGTTAGTGAGTCGAGAGGGTACCATAATAGGGCCTCGTGTGGTTGTACGCTCGGTCTTGGTTCAAGAGGCGAGAACTCGGTTCCTAGGGTCGGCAGAAACGAAACAACCCACCACATCCCAATGTGGCCTCTCGTCTGAGCCTTTAATCATGTTTACCATCATCTCTATACTTACCACGTCAACCTGTCATGCTAGATTCATTTCATTGTGAGGCTCCAGTCCGAAGACCGGAGTAGTAGCGTAACAAACTAAGCATGGCTAAGCATAAGAGATAAAGGCTCTCGCGACGCACACATGCCAAACCTAGTTATGCTAGGAGCAGTGGATCAGGGTATCGAGGCTACAAAGGTCGGACATGCAATAGGTAGGGTAACTCTATCTACCGATAAAGGACAGTTGAATCGTATGCGATATGTAGGAACCACAGATAAAAGCATTTCGAAAACATAGATGAACCAGGTTAGGGCTTGCCTTGTCCCTCGGCGGATGGGTACGCGTTCTTCGGTGGCGTTGACGTCGGACTCCGGCTCAGATCCTATCGCGAAGAACCAAACACCGGAAAGGGAAATAAACAATCACCACATGGCATAATGCAATGCGCATACAAGATGAATGATATGTCATGTTAATAGAATTGAGTAACCCTAGGTGCATTGTCAATTTAATGGGGTTCCGGCATCGGACACCGCCATATGAGAGGGGTGTATTAGGGTTTTCTACTAAGCTCCACATTTAATTGTTTCAAACATGTATGAGACATGTATAAACGAATAGGAAATGTTTTTCTGATCGAAATGATATATAAATTTGTATTTTTCTGAATTTATATTAATTATTAAATAATTACTGGAATTAAACAGAAAAAGAAAAAGGGAAATATGACATCACGCGGACGTCAGCATGACGTCAGCGCGGCCATGAGCTCCCTGGGAGCTCTGGTCGAGCTCCAATCGGCCGATTCGGCCTGCGATCGAGGCGCGCGGGAGGGGGAAAATGAACAGGGCGACGCGGGCGACCTTTTGGTGGTGGCGCCGCCCGTTTTGGGTCGCCGGAGCATGGTCGGCGACCATGTCCGACGGCGGCGGCGCGAGTGCACGGTGCGGGGCCGGTGGAGGAAGCAATCGGGGAGGGGAAGGGCACCACGAGCATCGGCAGCTCACCGCGATCACGTGGAGGTTGACGGCGTCGCCGGAGGAGGCCGGACGGCGGCGAATCGGCGCCGGTGAGCGCCGCCGTCTGCGGGGAAGAAGAGCGCGGCCACGGCGGATCCGGGGCCCCCGACTTGCGCGCGTGGGCGGAGGAGGACGAGGGAGTCCGGGCGGACCTCGTGGCGGCGTCGGCTGGCCGCGGGGAAGCCGGTAACGGCGGCGACGGCGAGGTTGGCCGAGCTAGGGTTTCGGGCGGGGCTCACAGAGAAGAAAAGAGGAGATGAGGGGCGGCGTGCTAGGGTTCTCGGGCGGCGCGGCGGAGCTTTAAAGGGGCCGGGGGGCGGCGGGGAGCATCTCGGCGGCCGGCTCCATCGACGGCCGGGCGGGCGCCGTGCGGTTGCTCGCTCGTGTGCGTGGGGAAGATGACAAAGGGGGTTTTGCGAAAACCCCCTAGGTTTTAGGGATTTTGCTGGAATTTTAAAACGAGGAAGGATTTTGGCACTTTTAGGGTATTTTGACCCAAAATTTTGAGGGGCTTTTTGCACCAAATTTTTATTAGACCAAACAACAACATGGGCAACATTGTTTCAACCCATTTTAGTGCAAAATTTTCTCAAGTTCAATGCAAATGCATGCATGCTTATGAACAAACATCAACATTATTTGATTAGCAAAGTGGTTCTGTTACAAAATACTTCGCTTATATAATTCTCCCTTAACCACCGTGAAAGCTTTGGAGTGTCGAATTACTCGCCTTGCCTCAACTGGATCATCTGGTATTTCTTTCCTGAGGATATATGATATGTATGGCTGCATCCATGGTATCTGTATTACTAGGACCAGGTCTTGCTCTTCTTCTTCTTCCTCTTGCTTCTCCTTGATAGCCCCAGGGGTTTCTTCTCCTTCTTTTTTGATTTTGTCGTCTCGGTGGATCTCTCTCGTTATCTCCTCCCAAAATACACCCGGTGGGACTGCAAGGCATTGCGACCCGATGTTTGCAAGAACGTCGGCTTCGTCGTTGCTCAATGCTGCTAATATGATTTACTTCGCATCCATCGAACAATTTCTCAAGCTCATTGTACACCTCCTTGTATGCCATCATGCTATCATTGACTTGCGTCACATTGGTTCATAACTTGCTGAGCTACCAAGCGTGAGTCGCCAAAGATTTTTAGTCGAGTTGCTCCGCAGGCTTTCGCCATCTTCATCCCGTGTATGAGAGCCTCATATTCCGCTTCATTGTTAGATGCGTTAGGGAACGTCATACGAAGGATGTACTTCAACTTGTCGCCTTCGGGTGATATGAGTACTACTCTGCGCCAGCCCCTTCTAGCCTCTTGGACCCATCGAAGTTCATAGTCCGGGTTCTCGATAAATACGGGGGTCCTGTATTTTGCAACTCCATCCACTCTGCGATGAAGTACGGTAGTATTTGCGACTTTATTGCTTTTCTTTTTCATACGTGATGTCCCGAGGGAAAGTTCTATTCCCCAAAGGGAGACACGACCCGTGGCTTCTGGGTTGTTCAGTATGTTTGACAAAGGAGCTTCATTGACCACTATGATCGGGTGTGCCGAAAAATAGTGGCGCAATTTTCGTGCTGTCGTGAACACTCCATATGCTAGCTTTTGGTACTGAGGGTACCTTTGTTTTGAGGGCGACAAGACTTCGCTCACGAAGTATCTCGGTCGCTGCGCTCCATGGATTTTCCCTTCTTCTTCTCTTTCGACAACTAACACCGTGCTAACCACTTGGGGTGTAGCTGCAATATACGGCGAGGAGAGGTTCCTTTTCCTTTGGAGCTACCGGGATTGGTGGTGTCGAGATTTTTCGCTTCAGATCCTCGAAAGCTCTATCGGCTTCTTCGTTCCACTGGAATTTATCTCCTTGTTTTATCGGCGCATAAAATGGTAACGCTTTTTCTCCTAACACTGGCGACGAATGCTGCTCAAAGCTGCGACTCGCCCGGTTAGGCTGTTGTATTTCCTTCAACTTCGTTGGCTTCCTCATTGTTACTATGGCTTGTATTTTGTCGGGATTTGCTTCAATCCCTCTTGCTGAAACTAGAAACCCCGAAGTTCTCCTCGCTGGGACGCCAAAAGAACACTTCGTCGGGTTCGGCTTGAGGCGAGAATTTGTCGAGGTTGTCAAAAGTTTCTTTGAGATCCTCGATCAGCGTTGTTCCCTTTTTTGATGTTATGACGACATCATCGATGTATACTTGCACGTTTTTCCCAATCTGTGTTGCTAAACACTTCGCATCATCCTACGATATGTTGCTCCCGCATTTTTTAGACCGAAGGGCATTGTCTTGTAGCAAAACACGCCGTAAGGTGTAATAAACGCTGTTTTGGCTTCATCATCTTCTTTTAATCTGATCTGGTTATAACCGAGTATGCATCCGAAAAGGAAAGACGTTCACAACCTGCCGTGGAGTCGATAATTTGATCGATCCTTGGGAGGGAAAGTGATCCTTAGGGCAATGTTTGTTGAGACACGTAAAGTCGACGCACATGCGAAGGACTGTCGTGTTTTTCTTCGGCACCATCATCGGGTTAGCTACCCATGTGGCTTACGTAGATATCTCTCCGATAAAACCAGCTTCCTCTAGTCGATTTATTTATGATAGCATGGATTTGCGGTTTGGTTCCGAAAAACGCCGCAAAGGTTGTCTGATTGGTTTTGCTGTTGGATCCAAGTTTAGGTGGTGCTCGGCAAGTTCCCTGGGTACTCCTGGCATGTCAGCTGGACACCATGCGAAGATTTTCCAGTTCTCACGGAGGAACTCGACGAGCGCGCTTTCCTATGCGATATCCATGTTGTTTGCAATGGATGTCGTCTTTTTGGATCCGTCGGGTGAATCTGCACCTCCTTAGAATTTTTCTCTGTGTTGAAAGTTGATTCTTTATTTGGCCTTCCGACGTACGGCAATACGTCGTAATCGGTCATGCTCTTCGACGCCAAGTATTCAGCTTGCATCCCGAAGGTTTCGATAACCGATGGAAATCCTTGTCGCACTTATCCGCTAAGGCAAAACTCCCTTTGACCGTGATTGGTCCCTTGGGTCCAGGCAATCTCCATAACGGGTATGTATAGTGTGGTACTGCCATAAATCTAGCGTATGCTGGTCGTCCCAACAAAGCGTGGTACTGCGATGGGAAATCCACGACTTCAAACTCCAGTTTCTCGATTCTATAATTTTCTCGGGTTCCAAAGCTGAACGTCGAGGTTGATCTTCCCCAATGGGTAACTTGGTTTCTACTGGTGTGATGCCGTGGAACCTTGTGTCCGTTGGCTTCAGGTTTGCTAAGGATATGTTCATCTTCCTCAATGTATCTGCATACATAAGGTTTAAGCTGCTGCCACCATCTATGAATACTCGAGAAACATCAAAGCCTGCAATAACTGCTGGCAGAATAAGTGCTGACTGCCCTGGTCGAGGAACTTGCTGCGGATGATCTGCTATTGTGAAACCGATATCTTGTCCTGACCAATTGAGGTACTCAACTGTTGGTGGAGGCATTTTCTCTGCCATAAACACCTGTCGTGAGATTACTTT
This sequence comes from Lolium rigidum, assembly GCF_022539505.1. Classification (NCBI taxonomy): domain Eukaryota; kingdom Viridiplantae; phylum Streptophyta; class Magnoliopsida; order Poales; family Poaceae; genus Lolium; species Lolium rigidum. Next base: position 205,790,944 of record NC_061513.1, on the reverse strand, counting down.
TTGAGCTCTATTAGATGGCCTTCCCTTCTGAATCATCGACACTGCTCCGTTGGAGTTAGGATCAACATAGGGTGGTGGTGCAGGTGCTGCCGCTATTCTGAGCTGGTGTTGGTTGCCTTCTGTAATCGCGGGAGGTGGCGGTAGATGAATTTCGCTCCTAGGCTCCCGAGGGTTTCTTTGTGCTGCTCGTGCGTGAGCGTTTTCTGCACATCTGAACATTGCTTGAAAATTTCGACAATCTTTCTGCAGGTGTCCTGACTGTCTTTTCCCATTGCTGTCGAGGAAGAAGTGCATCTGGCACGGTCCGTTCAGCATTTCTTCGGGAGACATGAAAGGTCGTGGAAACCTTGGCCCGCTATTTTGCCTGTTACGGGAGTCGTCCCTATTATCGCCTCGCTGCTCATTGCTTCTCTGATAATCATCTCTGTTGCTTCCTCCTGTATTTGACCGAAATCCTGCCGAAATTTGCCCTGGGGCGTCGTAGTTCGGATACTGCCGAGGAAATCGTCGCCTCGTCTGATAATTTCGACCACGGTCCTCCTCTGGCGACCTGTGTCGTTTATTGTGGACAGCGTCTTCTCCGTCTGCCCATCTATTTGCTATCTCCATCAACGCGGATACTTGTTTTTGGATTGGTCCTTCCCAAGTCCTCGACAAAATCTCCGCGCCTGATTCCTGCGACAAACGCATCTATTGCTCTCTCGTCAGATATATTTTCTGCCGAGTTTTTTATGATGTTCCACCTTTGGATGTATTTTCTCATTGACTCATCTGGCTTTTGTCGACACGCCCTCAGCTCTTCCAACGATGCAGGCTTCTTGCATGTGGATCTGAAGTTCTTGACGAAAACGTCCTCGAAACTTTCCCAGCTGTCGATGGATCCTGGCGGAAGTTTTTTGATCCAAGATCGTGCGGCTCCACTTAAGTGCACCTGAATACTTTGCATCGCTGTTGCTCTAGTTCCTCCAGTTAGCTTCACCGTCTCGAGGTAATCAATTAACCAGTCTTCCGGATCTTGCAGGCCGTCAAACTTTTTGAAGTGATCGGGTAACTTGAATCCTGAGGGGACTCGAGTTTTCGGACTCTTCTCGTGAAGCACGGTAGACCGCACATATCCTCGTCATTAAGCTCCGGGGACTGCCGATGATCTCTTCTGCTTTGCCTTGCTCTGTCGACCCTTGCTTGCACTCCTGTGTCTCTTGCTCCACTTGGTCCTTCCGGAGCTGCCGCCGTTACTGCTGCAGGTCGTGGACTATTTTGCCTTGCTGCTCCTTCGGGAGGCGTTGCTACGAACGCTGTCCCCATAGCTCCAACTCCTGCCAATGCCATGTTGTATAATGTTTCCCTTGGATCTCCTGGGGGTGGCTTGGATGCGAGGATGTAAGCTTGTGTCGCCATATACCCAGCTTACGGTGTCCTAGGGATAATATTTCCTCTTGTATCTATCGACATAAAGGACATGTCGAGGTTTTGAACCAAGTACTCTCTGTCTGCTTCGGGTATGTGTTGTAGCCTTGATCTTCCTCTGTTCCGAGCTTCCCTGTGGCTATCACCCGAAATTCTAGACTGTCCACTTAGATCTGCCCTTCTCCTGCTGGATGCAGAAGCTGCCGCCTTTCTCCTGTTCAACTCAGCTGTCTGTTTTTCTATTTCTCGGGCAGTTCGTGCGAGCATATATTGATAAGCTTGCAGTTCTTGAGCTGTAGCTGTTGTCGTCATTGGTTCTGAACCATCTATGGCTTTTGCCGCTCTATCCCAGGCTGCCTGTGGAAGTTGGACTCTGACGCGTGGTGTGGGCCCGACATATTTAGTGCCCATACCTCTCCTTAGATATGAGGGATCGACAAAAGGATTTCCCAATTGGTCGAAAGCCTCCGATGTTTCCTCTTGATCTTCGATAGCATAAATCTGATGATATTTTGTACTCAGATCTATGTTGGGTTTGGTGACATCGTTGTTGGGATTGATGAAGACCTTGCCCACTGTGAGAGATTTGTCGATGAAGTCGTAGCTGTCGACATCGCTTGAGCCATCGCTTATATATGAGTCCGCGAGATGACTCAAACGATGCGTTGTTGAAGATCTTGGCGAGTTTCTCTCTTGCTCGATGTTGACGTAGCGTGTTGCCGAAGTTTCTTCTTCGACTCAGTTGATGATGCATAGCTTGAAAATTCGGAATCGACCGCCGACGATCCCGACGAAATCGGAATTTCGACACGATACGATCCTTCCTTCTCGACGCGAAAGTGGAACCTTCCGAACGTCATCTCCAAGGGCTCCGCCGGATACGCATATGCATCCAAACGGGAGGGTGGGTGAGGAACAAAATCGACGGGACCGGTAGCGATCTGTTTACCTCGATCCATAGTGTTGCTTCCGGTTGACGATGTCGAAGATCTTGAACGTGCCATCGAGATCGGATCCTTACGCCTCTAATCCCCACGAGACGGCGCCAATTGACAAGGGATTAACTTGTCAATGCCTATGGATTGTAGGCTAGGGTTTAGTTAGAAGTAGAGGGCAAGTAGATCTCGAAGGTTTCAGCCGAAAAGTACTCGACGAATATGAAAACTAGGGTTTGCGGACAATGATTCGATGATCTTCTCGTCCCTCGACCCCCCTTTATATAGGTGGAGCCGAGGGATTCGTGCTATACAAGGATTACGGAGTCCGGGACGGTTTCTAACTCATCCCGCCAGATTACAAATAACACTTCCTATTACAACTCTATCTTTTCCTTAAATACATCTTGGGCTCTCGAGTCTTCTTATTCTTCGGGTAGTGGGCCTTCAATAAACCCCGGGTACTATATTAGGCAGGCCCATTTGGGATGCCTATGTCACCGGGGCTCCCCTCTGGTGCCTCTCCGGTGTTCTGGAAGCTTCGTGGAATTATAAGATGCTGGACGCTGATTCCGTCCAATTCCGAGAATATTTCCTTACTAGGATTTCTGAAACCAAAAACAGCAGAAAACAGGAACTAGCACTTCGGCATCTCGTCAATAGGTTAGTTCCGGAAAACGCATAATAATGACATATAATGTGTATAAAACATGTGAGTATCATCATAAAAGTAGCATGGAACATAAGAAATTATAGATACGTTTGAGACGTATCAAGCATCCCCAAGCTTAGTTCCTACTCGCCCTCGAGTAGGTAAACGATAACAAAGATAATTTCTTAAGTGACATGCTATCATAATCTTGATCAATACTATTGTAAAGCATATGAGCTGAATGCAGCGATTCAAAGCAATGGTAAAGACAATGAGTAAACAAATGAATCATATAGCAAAGACTTTTCATGAATAATACTTTCAAGACAAGCATCAATAAGACTTGCATAAGAGTTACTCATAAAGCAATAAATTCAAAGTAAAGGCATTGAAGCAACACAAAGGATGATTAAGTTTCAGCAATTGCTTTCAACTTGTAACATGTATATCTCATGGATAGTTGTCAACATAAAGCAATATAACAAGTGCAATAAGTAAACATGTAAGAACCAATGCACACAGTTTACACAAGTGTTTGCTTCTAAGATAGAAAGAAGTAGGTAAACTGATTCAACAATAAAGTAAAAGAATGGCCCTTCGCAGAGGGAAGCATGGATTACTGTTTTTGTGCTAGAGCTTTTATTTTGAAAACATAGAAACAATTTTGTCAACGGTAGTAATAAATCATATGTATTATGTATAAGACATCTTATAAGTTGCAAGCCTCATGCATAGTATACCAATAGTGCTCGCACCTTGTCCTAATTAGCTTGGATTAACATGGATTATCATTCCATAGCATATGCTTCAACCAAGTGTCACAAAGGGGTACCTCTATGCCGCCTGTACAAAGGTCTAAGGAGAAAGTTCGCATTGGATTTCTCGCTTTTGATTATTCTCAACTTAGCCATCCATACCGGGACAACATAGACAACAGAAAATGGACTCCTCTTTAATGCATAAGCATTCAATAACAGATAATATTCTCATAAGAGATTGAAGATTAATTGTCCAAACTGAAACTTCCACCATGGATCATGGCTTTAGTTAGCGGCCCAATGTTCTTCTCTAACAATATGCATACTCAAACCATTTGATCACGAAAATCTCCCTTACTTGCGTACAAGACGAACATGCATAGCAACTCACATGATATTCAACAAAGGTAATAGTTGATGGCGTCCCCAGAAACATGGTTACCGCTCAACAAGCAACTTATTAAGAAATAAGATACATAAGTACATATTCTTCACCACAATAGTTTTTAAGGCTATTTTCCCATGAGCTATATATTGTAAAGACAAAGAATAGAATTTTAAAGGTAGCACTCAAGTAATGTACTTTGGAATGGCAGAGAAATACCATGTGGTAGGTAGGTATGGTGGACACAAATGGCATAGTTTTTGGCTCAAGGATTTGGATGCACGAGAAGTATTCCCTCTCAGTACAAGGCTTTGGCTAGCAAGGTTGTTTGAAGCAATACCAAGTATAAAACGATGCAGCAAAACTCACATATGAACATATTGCAAGCATTACAAGACTTTACATTGTCTCCTTGTTGTTCAAATACCTTAATCAGAAAATATCTAGACTCTAGAGAACAGTCATGCAAACCAGATTTTAACAAGCTCTATGAAGTTCTTCATTAATGGGTACAAAGTACATGATGCAAGAGCTTAAACATGATCTATATGAGCACAACAATTGCCAAGTATCAAATTATTCAAGACATTATACCAATTACCACATGCATCATTTTCCGTTTCCAACCATATAACAATTAACGAAGCGGTTTCAACCTTCGCCATGAACATTAAAGATAAAGCGAAGAACACAAGTGTTAATATGAACGAGCGGAGCGTGTCTCTCTCCCACACAAGCATGAATTTATTCATAGAATGAAAATAACAAAACGAAAATAAAAGCACACAGACGCTCCAAGTAAAGCACATAAGATGTGACGGAATAAAAATATAGTTTCACTAGAGGTGACACGATAAGTTGTCGATGAAGAAGGGGATGCCTTGGGCATCCCCAAGCTTAGATGCTTGAGTCTTCTTGAAATATGCAGGGATGAACCACGGGGGCATCCCCAAGCTTAGTCTTTTCACTCTTCTTGATCATATTGCATCATCCTCCTCTCTTGACCCTTGAAAACTTCCTCAACACCAAACTCAAAACAAACTCATTAGAGGGTTAGTGCATAATCAAAAATTCACATATTCAGAGGTGACACAATCATTCTTAACACTTCTGGACATTACTCAAAGCTACTGGAAGTTAATGGAACAAAGAAATCCATCCAACACAGCAAAAGAGGCAATGCGAAATAAAAGGCAGAATCTGTTAAAACAGAACAGTCCATAAAGACGAATTTTTTAGAGGCACCAGACTTGCTCAGATGAAAATGCTCAAATTTAATGAAAGTTGCGTACATATCTGAGGATCACTCACGTAAATTGGCAGATTTTTCTGAGTTACCTACGAGAGAACCACTGCCCAAATTCGTGACGACAAGAAATCTGTTTCGCGCGAGTAATCCAAATCTAGTATGACTTTACTATCAAAGACTTTACTCGGCACAACAATGCAATAAAATAAAGATAAGGAGAGGTTGCTACAGTAGTAACAACTTCCAATACACAACAAAACAGTAGCAAAATAAAAACATGGGTTATCTCCCAAGAAGTGCTTTCTTTATAGCCATTAAGATGGGCTCGGTAATTTTAATGATGCACTCGCAAGAAACAAGAGTTGAAGCAAAAGAGAGCATAAAATCCAAGTATGAAACAAATTTAAGCCTAACCCACTTCCTATGAAAAGGAATCTTGTACACAAATACATTCATGAAGAACAAAGTGACAAGCATAGGAAGATAAAACACAAGTAACTTCAAAATTTTCAGCATATAGAGAGGTGTTTTAGTACCATGAAGATTTCTACAACCATATTTTCCTCTCTCATAATAATTTCCAGTAGCATCATGAACAAACTCAACAATATAACTATCACATAAACGTTCTTATCATGAGTCTCATGCATAAAATAATTACTACTCCCAATATAAGCATAGTCATTCTTATTAATTGTAGTGGGAGCAAATTCAACAAAGTAGCTATCATTATCATTCTCATCATCAAATATAGGAGGCATAGTATAATCATAATAAACTTTATCCTCCATAGTAGGTGGCACCAAAAGACCACTATCATTATAATCATCATAAATGGGAGGCAAAGTATCGTCAAAATAAATTTTCTCCTCCATGCTTAATTGGGGGACTAAAAATATCATGCTCATGAAAACCAGCTTCCCCAAGCTTAAATTCTTCCATAGCATTATCAACAATGGTGTTCAAAGCATTCATACTAATAACATTAGCATTATCATTCATATAAAGTTCCATAGGTTTTATAATTTTCTCTTCAAACACCTCATGTCCTAACTCAAGATAGATACTATAAAGATCTCTAATATTTTTATTGTTTTCCATTAAGCCTAACTAGTGTAAACAAGAAACAAAAAGATGCAATTGCAGGATCTAAAGGAAATAGCTTCGAGCACTCACACACCGGCAACAATGCTAGGAAATAGCTTAGTAGTCGGAGGATGTGAATACCTTTTACCTTACCTCCCCGGCAACGGCGCCAGAAAATAGCTTGATGTCTACGCACGCTTCTATTCCTGTAGACAGTGTTGGGCCTCCAAGAGCAGAGGTTTGTAGAACAGCAGAAAAGTTTCCCTTAAGTGAATCACCCAAGGTTTATCGAACTCGGGGAGGAAGAGGTCAAATACATCCCTCTCAAGCAACCACTGCAATTACGATACAAGAAGTCTCTTGTGTCCCCAACACACCTAATACACTTGTCAGATGTATAGGTGCACTAGTTCGGCGAAGAGATAGTGAAATACAAGTGGTATGAATGAATATAGCAGTAGTAACGGCGCCATAAAATAGCTTGCTGGCGTGCATTTGATGGTAGTAATATTGCAGGAAGTAAAGATGCAGTAGAAAAGTAAATAAGCGATGATTGCAGTATTTGGAAACAAGGCCTAGGGATCATACTTTCACTAGTGGACACTCTCAACATTGATCACATAATAAAACCACTCTACACTCTCTTGTTGGATGACAAACACCATTAATTGTGTAGGGCTACAAGAGCACCTCAATGCCGGAGTTAACAAGCTCCACAACATTCAATGTTCGTATTTAAGTAACCTTAGAGTGCATGATAGACCAACGCAATTATACCGAGTACTAACATAGCATGCACACTGTCACCATCAAGCTATGAAAGGGGGAATAGATCACATCAATATTATCATAGTAATAGTTAACTTCATAATCTACAAGAGATCACAATCATAAACTACGCCAAGTACTACATGATGCACACACTGTGACCATTACATCATGGAGGAGGAATAGACTACTTTAATAACATCACTAGAGTAGCACATAGATTAATAGTGATATAAAGCACATTGCAATCATAAAGGAATATAAATAAGCACTTCACTATGCTATTCTGAATTACTCTCTGGCAAGATAACGAACTCTAATTCATCATGTAGGCAAACCTTAAAGATGTGTTCCCAAGTACTAATAAACACCCCACGCTGTCACTGTGAGCATTCATAGGAGGTACTAACACACCACAATTTCATAGAGACATGCAACTCAAATCATAACTCAGTGAATAATTATTCTGTGAAATATAGCCTAAGAGACCCACACGGTGCACACACTGTCACCTTTACACACGTGGGACAAGGAGTCTCCGGAGATCACATAAGTAAAATCCACTTGAATAGCATAACGACATCTAGATTACAAGCTCATCATATGGATCTCAATCATGTAAAGCAGCTCATGAGATCATTGTATTGAAGTACATAGGAGAGAGAGATGAACCACATAGCTACCGGTACAGCCCTTAGCCTCGATGGAGAACTACTCCCTCCTCATGGGAGACAGCAGCGGTGATGAAGATGGCGGTGGTGTCGATGGAGATGCCTTCCGGGGGCACTTCCCCATCCCGGCAACGTGCCGGAACAGTGACTTCTGCCCCCCAGATCTTGGCTTCGCGATGGCGGCGGCTCTGGAAGGTTTCTCGTACCGTGGCTTTTCCGTATCGAAGATTTAGGTCGGGGAGGCTTAAATAGGCGAAGAGGCGGAGTCGGAAGGGCTACGGAGCTGCCACACAACAGGGGGCGCCCCCCCCCCCCCTTGGGCCGCGCCGGCCACCTATGTGGGCCCCCCAGGACTCCCCTCTGGTGCCTCTCCGGTGTTCTGGAAGCTTCGTGGAATTATAAGATGCTGGGCGTTGATTTCGTCCAATTCCGAGAATATTTCCTTACTAGGATTTCTGAAACCAAAAACAGCAGAAAACGAGAGCGGCACTTCGGCATCTCGTCAATAGGTTAGTTCCGGAAAACGCATAATAATGACATATAATGTATATAAAACATGTGAGTATCATCATAAAAGTAGCATGGAACATAAGAAATTATAGATACGTTTGAGACGTATCATTTACTATAATCACTACTGCTGTCTTTGTTACTCTGCCGCTGATATTTCACTACTGCTACTGCTATAAAACTGTTGCTACTGATAAACTCTTGCGAGCAAGTCTCGTTTCCGAGTGCAGCTGAATTGACAACTCCGCTGTTAAGGCTTACAAATATTCTTTGTCTCCCCTTGTGTCGAATCAATGAATTGGGTTTTACTTCCCTCGAAGACTGTTGCGATCCCCTATACTTGTGGGTCATCAGCGAGCCTAGCATGTACAGACATGGCCTCGGAACACAGGAAACCAAAAGGTTGAACATGAGTCATATGGATGATATGATCAACATGTTGATGTTCACCGTTGAAGCTACATCATCTCACGTGATGATCGGTTTTGGTGTAGTGGATATGGATCGTGTACCACTTAACAACTATGAGGGATGTTGTATTAAGTGGGAGTTCATTAGTAATTAGATTAAAACATGAACTAATTATCATGAACATAGTCTGAATAGTATTTTGAATTAATTTGTAGAATTGGCATCCGTTTTCTACCATGCGCTAGTCTTATTATTGAGATAGAAATACTGTTAAATCTGACAAGTAACTTTATGGACTGGTACCGTATTGTTAAAGAATCAAGAAATGATTAAGTCCTATTGCAAACTTTTAGTAAACCTCACATTGTTGATTCAAATAACAATGGTTTCAATTAGTACCTAAAATCATCTTGTCTCCGTGAAACTTGAAGTTCAAATCCATTTGAAAAGTAAGGAGCTGAAAATTTTGTTTTCAGAAATAAGAAAGGTATGAGATATATGTGATATCTAAAACCTTATTACAAGATGATATAATATAATCTAGTGAGACTACATAAACTCATAAATTTTATGGGAATGTACAAAGATTGAAGACGACATGCGTCACAGTCCTCCAACTAAGTTGGGCACTAACGATATTCGCATATCCATGAAATGATCGTCCTTAGTATGCACCGTTGCTAAGACTCGTCGTTTCGAAGCATCACGTGATGATCGGGTGTTATAGATTCTACGTGTGCAAGCCTTATTTGCACATGCGAATACTGAGGTTAAACTTTACGAGCCTACCATGTACATACATGGTCTCGGAAAGTCATCATGATATGATGGATGAAATTATGAGTGAAATTGTTCATCATATTACAAAGTTACTAATAGTGAAATCTGGAACACTTGTCATATGATGATCAACTTCAAAGTAAGAACCTCAAGGTTATTGGTATTTTACCAATGGACCTAGAAGTTATTGAAGGTGAAGTGTTTTCTGAGAATGAGGAAAGCTAAAAGAGAAACTACAAAAGATATTGTAGGTGAAAGAAAGAAAAGACTAGAAAGTCTAGCTCGGATGTATATAAATGATATACATGTTATGGATGTATTCCTTGTTTGGTCACATAATGAAATTCTTGGGTATTTGTACCAGATTGGTTGGTATGAGATGTCATACAATACAACGCAATACAAGAATACGATGGCCTAAGTGACTGATAAGAAATATGGTAATAATGCACGTCTGGAACATAATAAAGTGTTATTATGTTTGTCGTTGGCATTCTACCTAGCCCTTGGAATTTACAATAAAGAACTTAATAATTGTTATTTTGCTCTGGTCAAATGAAAACAATGAGTTATTCAAATTATGACATTACTCCATGTAGATGGATAAGTTATTATAAATCTTAATTGTGAAATACACATACATAACACTGACGCTAAAATGCCGTAAGGCAAATGATTTGAATTTCACTTATTTATGGAACCGCCATTTAGGTCATGTTAGAAAGGATCGCATGAAAGAACTCCATGAAAATGGATTTTTGGAGTCATTTGATTTTTTGAATCGTTTGGCGCTTGCAAATCTTTTCTAAAGAGAATGACTAAAATACCGTTCATAGGCCAAGAGTTGAACGGGCAAATAACTTAGTAGAAACATACATAATGATGTATGTGGTTCACTGGGCATAGTTGTGTGCGGGAGATTCTTCTACTTCATGAGAACTTTCAACAATGAATTGAGTATATATATGTGGATATATTCAATAAGGAAGAAGTTTGAAACATTTGAATGGATTCAAATAAATTTCAGCATGAAGTGGAAATCATCGTAATAGAAAAGTCAAATATCTATGATTGGATCATGGTGGAAATATTTGAATTAGAGTTTTAGCGAACATCTAAGAGAGTTATGAAATTGTTCTAGAACTCACATTTCTTGGAGTATCATAGTGATGATATAGTATCCGAGAGATGTATCCAAACCTTGTTGGGTTAATGATGAGATAAAATAAAATGACGCCATTATATTTTTGTGGATTATGCTTTAGAGACTACCGTTTTTTTCACTAAATAGAGCATCATCATGATCCGTTGAAATGTCACCATACGAGTTATGGCATGGGTATGAACCTTAATAGTCCTTTCTTAAATTTTGGTATGCATAGCATATGTAAATAAGTTTACAACCAAAATCGGATGAATGTCTTTGTTGGTTATCCCAGAGTTTTGGAATTCTTTCCACCATAGAGACAAATACAAAAGTGTTTGTCAATGTTTCTTATTTCCAAGAAATTGTTTCTAGCGAAGTATTTGAGTAGGAGGACAATAGAACTTGATAAGGTTTATGAACCTGAGCATAATGATCAGAGTAGCGCAGCATCGGAAATGGTTCCGGAAGCGGCCACGACGATCATGGCTCCCATGACTACAAAGTGTTTTAGCCATGGAGATCGAAGTACATATTGAACCTTGTAGGTATGGTTTACTTTGTGATCAAATAAATGATTTATGGACAAAGGATTGATTTTGAACAATGATAAACCAACTACAAACAAAGAAGTTATGATGGGCCCTGACTCCGTTAAAATGGCTATACGCCATGAAATCCAAGATAGATAAATACTTTTTGAAAGTAAATGAATAAGCTCGACTTGTCGAAAAATTGTTTACGACAAAGTTCAAAGAGTTGACTACGATAAGATTAGATCTTCCGTAGAGATGCTTATAGTCTATGTGGATTATTCTAGTAATCGCTACATATTTCTTTTATGAGATATGCTAGTAGGATGGATGTGTATTAAATGTGTATACAAGATACAATCAAGAGTTTTGCTGGTCCATGGAATACTAGATAGGTATACAAACTTCAATTGGATGAAGTGAGTATCGCGGAGTTGGAATCTTCACCGGATGAAATAGTCAAAGAGTTTTTGATTTCATCAGAAACGATGAAGATGCTTGCATTTGCAAGAAATTAAGTGGGAGCGCTGAGACATATTTATAATACTTTATGTAGATGACATATAGTTTGTTATAAATGATGTAATTATATATTTGATTAAAAAAAGGTTTCATTGAGAATTAACTTCAATGAAAGGATATGGATTGAAACACATTTAGTGTCAAGATCTATGAAGATAGATTGAAACACATAATAATTTTAAGTCAAAGTACATATAATGGATATTGAAGTAGTTCAATATAGAAATATTAAAGAAGGTGTTCTTTTCATGCGAAGGTTTTACAAGACTTGAGTGTATCTGACACTCAATGAGTAAAAACACATGAGTGATTTTAGATCACGAATAATATGTACAATATCAGATGTCCTGTGCTCTAAAAGAGTTAGGAGCATATACCAGAATGATTCATGTGATGATCATTGGACAAACAACAAGAATATCCCTGACTGCTTTAGAAGAACCAAGGATATATAGTTTTGTATGAGTAATGACAAACAAATCGCTGTAAGGTGTTGCACCGATATTAGTTTGGTCACATATAAAAATAAAATTTCAATCTCAATTAGGCTAAGTGTTGTTTAAAAGGTAGCACAATGAGATAGAAGATGTCTATGCTAGATTTAGATAAGTTCTAAATATTGTGACGGATTCTCCAAAAGAAGGCAGAGTATGTCATTGTTTTGACAATGATTAAGGATGTTAAAGTCAAGAAGTTCTTTGAGAACTTGGTGTAGTTCCGATAGTGTTAGAACTTTGAAGATGTATTGTGTGTGACAATATTAGTGACATATTTCAGACCGTGGAATTAAGGTTCCACCAGAAGACCAAACATATTTAATGCCGACTCATTGGAAAATGAGTAATGCGTGAAGACGCATATGAATTGCAAAATACATACGTTTCTGAGCATGTCAGATCCGTTGACTGAAACCTCTCCCATGAGCAAAACATGATAAGCACCGGAAGGCCAAGGTGTTATATCTTTACAAATGTAAACTAGATTATTGACTCTAGTGCAAGTGGGAGACTGTTGGAGATATGCCCAAGAGGCAATAATAAAATGGTTATTATATATCTTTATGTTTATGATAAATGTTTACATACCATGCTATAATTGTATTAACCAAAACATTGATACATGTGTGTTATGTGAACAACAAGGAGTCCCTAGTAAGCCTCTTGTTTAACTAGCTTGTTGATTAATAGATGATCATAATTTCATGATCATGAACATTGGATGTTATTAATAACAAGGTTATATCATTATATGAATGATGTAATGGACACACCCAATTAAGTGTAGCATAAGATCACGTCATTAAGTTCATTTGCTATAAGCTTTCGATGCATAGTTACCTAAGTCCTTCGACCATGAGATCATGTGAATCAATTATGCCGGAAGGGTACTTTGATTACATCAAACGCCACTGCGTAAATGGGTGGTTTTAAAGGTGGGATTAAGTATTCGGAAAGTATGAGTTGAGGCATATGGATCAATAGTGGGATATTGTCCATCCCGATGATGGAAAGATATACTCTGGGCCCTCTCGGTGGAATGTCGTCTAATTAGCTTGCAAGCATATGAATGGTTCATAAGAGATTACATACCACGGTACGAGTAAAGAGTACTTGTCGGAGACGAGGTTGAACGAGGTATAGAGATACCGATGATCAAACCTCGGACAAGTAAAATATCGCGTGACAAAAGGAATCGGTATCGTATGTAAATGGTTCATTCGATCAGTAAGTCATCGTTGAATTTTTTGGGAGCCATTATGGATCTCCAGATCCCGCTATTGGTTATTGGTCGGAGAGAAGTCTCAACCATGTCTGCATAGTTCATGAACCGTAGGGTGACACACTTCAGGTTTGATGTCATTTAAGTAGATATGGAATATGGAATGGAGTTCGAAGTTTTGTTCGGAGTCTCGAATGAGATCCAGGACATCACGAGGAGGTCCGGAATGGTCCGGAGAATAAGATTCATATATAGGAAGTCACTTTCCAAGTTTGGAAATGATCCGGTGCATTTATGGAAGGCGCTAGAATGTTCTAGAACCTTCCGGATGAAATCACCATGGAAGGTGGAGTCCCGGTTGGACTCCACCAACCCAAACCAGCCAATAAAGTGGGAGGGTGGAGTCCATGGTGGACTCCACCTCCTTGGCCGGCCAAGTAAGGGGGGAAGGGGAGAGTCCTTGTCCCTCTAGGTTTCATCCATAAGGCAGTTTTTCTGTTGGGGTCTTATTCGAACACTTTGGACAAACCCTTGGGGTTCCACCTATATAATGAGGAGGAGAGGGAGGGGGCTGCCCAAGCCTTGGCCGCACCACCTAGGGCACCCCTGGCCGGCGCCCTAGCTACCCCCTCTCTCCCAAACCCTAGCGCACCTCTCTCCTCATACTTCTCCCGCAACGCTTACGGCGAAGCCCTGCCGGAGACCTCTGATACGTCTCAAACGTATCTATAATTTATTATGTTCCATGCTAGTTTTATGACAATACTCACATGTTTTATATACACTTTACATCATTTTCCGGCACTAACCTATTAACAAGATGCCGAAGCACCAGTTCCTGTTTTCTGCTGTTTTTGGTTTCAGAAATCTTACACAGGAAATATTCTCGGAATTGGACGAAACAAAAGCCCACGGTCTTATTTTCCACGGAGCCTTCCAGAAGTCCGAAGAGGAGATGAAGAGGGGACGCGGCCCCACCCCTGGCTGCGCCGCCCTATGGGGTGGGCCCCTCGGGCGCCCCCCGACTCTGCCCCTTCGCCTATTTATTATCTCCGTCGCGAAAACCCTAGTACCGAGAGCCACGATACGAGAAAAGTTCCAGAGACGCTGTCGCCGCCAATCCCATCTCGGGGGATTCAGGAGATCGCCTCCGGCACCCTGCCGGAGAGGGGAATCATCACCGGAGGACTCTACATCATCATGCCCGCCTCCGGATTGATGCGTGAGTAGTTCATCCTTGGACTATGGGTCCATAGCAGTAGCTAGATGGTTATCTTCTCCTCTTGTGCTATCATGTTTAGATCTTGTGAGCTGCCTAACATGATCAAGATCGTCTATTTGTAATGCTACATGTTGTGTTTGTTGGGATCCGATGAATATGGAATACTATGTCAAGTTGATTATTGATCTATCATATATGTGTTGTTTATGATCTTGCATGCTCTCCGTTGCTAGTAGAGGCTCTGGCCAAGTTGATACTTGTAACTCCAAGAGGGAGTATTTATGCTCGATAGTGGGTTCATCCCTCCATTGAATCTTGGACAGTGACAGAAAGTTCTAAGGTTATGGATGTGCTGTTGCCACGAGGGATAAAACATCAAAGCTTTGTCCAAGGATATTTGTGTTGATTACATTACGCACAGTACTTAATGCAATTGTCTGTTGTTTGCAACTTAATACTGGAAGGGGTGCGGATGCTAACCCGAAGGTGGACTTTTTAGGCATAGATGCATGCTGGATAGAGGTCTATGTTATTTGTCGTAAGGGATTTCTATTTTCGTGCCCTCGGGTCCTTAGTTGTGCTCAGTTTTCCCCAGCCCCTTAGTTTTTCCTCAGTTTTCCCCAAGACCTTGTCTGAAACCCGCAGAAGGAGCTCGGACGGAAGGAATCCCGTTTAGTTGACGTTGGTTGGTGCCGGCAAGTGGGGCCGCCGTTGGTGCCCCGCAGATGGACACGTCTTCACTTATCCGCATCATCGTGGGACCCACAACTTGTCCACGTTAGTGCGCCGGACCCACAGCCTTACCCGAGTGACCGTTGCAAAATGGGAGCCCGAGCAAGCCCGTGCCCGTGCCATTGCTTCCCCTTTCTTTCCCCGCGCCCCATTGTTCTTCTTCTCCGCGTTGGCAGCCCTTCTCCGGCAGGCGGGTGATGTCTAGTTTCTCTTCGACCTCCCGTTCTTCATGGCCGTAGTATGGACCCGTGCCTTTGACAAGATGCCCTGACTGCCCACGCCAGGAGCCTCTGAAGCGGTCGATCTGTAAGACGGACGAGAATGGCAACCGTGGACGTGAGTTCCTTGCATGCGAGAGCTTGCCATATAGAGAGGGGGATAAGGTTAGATCTCGCTCCAATTTCTCTGTTTTCTCTCTATTTTCTTGCTATTCCCTCGAATTTGGGATTTAGGGTTCACGTTGTTGTTTTCAGATCCTGAAGAAATGCAGGCATTTCGAGTGGATCGATGTGTACGTTCGGAGGCTTCAATTGCAGGAATCAATTGGCGCTATTGGGGAGCGCAATTTGGGAGGGGGGGACTTGTCTGTAGAGAAGGCGGCGGAGAGAGGAGCCGTTCCGATTATGCCTAATGCTCCCAATGTAGGACTCGGAGGAAGTGAAGGGAGAACTGAAGAAAATGAACAAGCGGTTAAGGCAGCTGATCGAGTTGAAGAAGCAAGCTAATCTGATGGCTGGTTGTTTTTTCGTTGTATAATTGCGATCGGATTCTTATCATTGCTCACCGAGCGCTAGAAGTTGTTACAAGGGATACCTTGTTACAAATTCATTATTCAGTTACATGTACTTGTAGTTGTTTTCATAGTTAGTGTGTGCATTCACTGAAATTACCAACTATATTGGAATGCTAAAAAAGTTGATAATTATACCACTTTTGGGCCGTTTCAAATTACTAAAACGCCAAAACTATATGGGATCCCCTAAAAGAAAAAGGAAAGCGAAAGATAGTTGATAATTGTTAGAGGGGTGACAATAATGCATTCACCGAAATCCGCAAATATGTATGCCTCATGTTTATACCGAAATTATACCACTTTTGGGCCGTTTCAAATTACCGAAACTATATGCCAAAACTATATCCCCTAAAAGAAAAAGGAAAGCGAAAGATGGTTGATAATTGTTAGAGGGGTGACAATAATGCATTCACCGAAATCCGCAAATATGTATGCCTCATGTTTATACCGAAATTATACCACTTTTGGGCCGTTTCAAATTACCGAAACTATATGCCAAAACTATATCCCCTAAAAGAAAAAGGAAAGCGAAAGATGGTTGATAATTGTTAGAGCGGTGACAATAATGCATTCACCAAAATCCGCAAATATGTATGCCTCATGTTTATACCGAAATTATACCACTTTTGGGCCGTTTCAAATTACCGAAACTATATGCCAAAACTATATCCCCTAAAAGAAAAAGGAAAGCGAAAGATGGTTGATAATTGTTAGAGCGGTGACAATAATGCATTCACCGAAATCCGCAAATATGTATGCCTCATGTTTATACCGAAATTATACCACTTTTGGGCCGTTTCAAATTACCGAAACTATATGCCAAAACTATATCCCCTAAAAGAAAAAGGAAAGCGAAAGATAGTTGATAATTGTTAGAGGGGTGACAATAATGCATCCACCGACAGAGAGAGAGAGGGGTGGCCACGAAGAGAGAGAGAGAGGGGTGGCCACGAAGAGACGGGGAGGGGTATACTGCCTGTTAGATCAGTTGATCAACGGTTCGTGGAGTCGATCCGTGTGACAACGGCTCAACCAATCAGGATAAGTTTGGGTTTCTGAGAGCATTTGTGACAGAACTTGAGGGCAAAACTGAGTAGTACTAACAATCCAAGGGCACATAAATAGTAAATAGACTAATGGATTCAAATAAAAAGAATTACAAAATGAAAAATGCGTGTTTTGTACAATATAATTCATATTGGGCTACATCAAATTATTTGCAATTCAAATATACATGAGTGTGACAATTATGGCATCATTTAGACAAACTATGTTTTGGGGGAAGATGTTTTGCAAAGGAGTTTGAGTGGAAAACCATGCATCTTCATAGCTACACTAGTGATTCTGAGAAGTGGCAATTTGTGGTAAAACTTGATTTATATATGTTTGTTAAGGTTTTCTTGGTGGCAGGTTGCGTAGGAAGACTCCATGAGTAGGTGCCACTATGTTTTTATTTTTTTGAATTTTTTTGCGCATGAAATGCCTCAATTAGATATGTTAATCTCATTTGTTGACTCTCTGTTGACTAGCTACTTGAGGGTAAAACTGAGTATATTGCACTTGTCGGCCTAAGTACTCGAGGGAAAACCGAGTACGGATAAAATTTCGTATAAGGCCCGAGGTTATAACCGAGTACACCAAACGCCCTGGGGTTAGACTCGTGTCGCGGTGCACGCTGCAGCCGTGCATAGCGGACGCGTGTTGCGGTACACGCCACCTTCGTCTTTATAGAGCCCTTTTCCTCTCCCTCGACGCACGTTCTCACTGCAACTGCCTCTCCTGTCCCATCATCTTCTCCACAACCGAAGAAAAAACCCCGAAGAAAACCGCCGGCGATGGAGAAGAATGAGATTCCCATTGTCGGCGCATCAGCCGCCGGCGCATCGGCCGCTGCCCCCGTCCAGGCCCCTGTCGCTGCTTCCAACGTAGCAGCCGGCGCATCAGCCGCCGGCGCATCGGCCGCTGCCCCCATCCAGGCCCCTGTCGCTGCTTCCAACGTAGCAGCCGGCGCATCAGCCGCCGGCGCATCGGCCGCCGCCACCGTCCAGGCCCCCGTCGCTTGGGACCCGTACGAACCAGTGCCGTACGACGCGCCGGAGAACCCCTACGACACCAGCATCGTCGACGACGAGCCGGAGGTAACCCTTTGCTCCCTTGTTCTTATCCCATTTCAATCCTTTTGTGTTAGATCTAGCGTTATTAGGGTTCGTCTGTTCCTAGTTCAATCCATTTGTGTTAGATCTAGCGTTATTAGGGTGCGTCTGTTCCTAGTTCAATTCTTTTGTGTTAGATCTTGCGTTATTAGTGCTTGTGATTTGCTTTTGTTTAAGATTTGTGCCGATGATGATGAATATTTGGGCACAAATTGATTCGAGGTTTGGTCGATAAACAATTGGTGTGTTCAAATTTGTTGTGCATGATCTTTGGTTTACTCACTCAAATCCTGGATATAAGTGTGTCCAATGTAACTGAGGCTACCTCTTTTTTTCGAGCCCATATTATCATGCATGATCTTTGTTCACTCTCTGTTCCATCATCGTTGCAATTGACTCCGTGTTTTTTGCACGATCTTTGGTGCTACGTGACAGGTGCAGAGCAGCGACGTCGACAGCGACGACGAGTCCTTCCACACCAAGACTCGTCACGTCCTCAGGAGGCTCCAGTCCGGCCATTACGATGGCCCCTTTGCTCGAGGCATTTACAAGTTCCCCTTCTGCAACAGGAAGCTCCGCGCCAACGACTTCAACTGCATGGTGAACCATGCTGAATCCATTGGCAGATGCGGCGCTAGAGTTGGAACGACGGTGAATGTGCATGCGTTCATGGCCAAACACAAAGCACTTGGGATTCACCTGCGCAACCTCCAGGCGAGTCACAGACGCAACCTGGAGGCGTTGAACATGCCTACTGCACTCTCTGTATGTGACTGATCTATCTGTAGAGCAGCTTAAATTCATGTAAAATGTAGCTTATGTTGTAGGGTTCTATCGGTACTACTATTGGATCTGTCGTGAATATATCTATGCTATGTTGGCTGCTGTATGCAGCTTATCCTATATTTTTCTCGGATTTGTGCCCTAGATTTTCTACCTGATTGGGTAAAAACGAAGGCATAAAGAAATGAATATCATTAAAAAACAGAAGGAGAAGCTGCTCTAGATTTGCTACCAATTTGGGCTATCAAATATGAATGAGATCGAGCGAGAGAGAGGAAAAAGGTACATTGAAAACTGCTAATCTGGGCGAAAGAGACAGAAACCACTCGTGCCCACGTCCCGGACCCACACGGCTCCACACGCTACGGCCCCACACGCTACAGCCACACAAACATGGTCTCGTCCTGTCCCACGCGGTTCTTTCCTACCAGCCCCACACGACGCGGCCCCACAAACGACACGACCCCACTCGTCAGCACGGAACGGCCAACTTAACGGATTCCTTCCGTCCGAGCTCCTTCTGCGGGTTTCGGACAAGGTCTTGGGGAAAACTGAGGAAAAACTAAGGAGCTGGGGAAAACTGAGCACAACTAAGGACCCGAGGGCACGAAAATAGAAATCCCTTGTCGTAATGCCCTAAGTAAATCTCATATTAGTCATCATGATATGTATGTGCATTGTTATGCCCTCTCTATTTGTCAATTGCCCAACTGTAATTTGTTCACCCAACATGCTATTTATCTTATTGGAGAGACACCACTAGTGAACTGTGGACCCCGGTCCATTCTTTTACATCTGAAATACAATCTACTGCAATCACTCTGTTCTCTACTGTTCTTTGCAAACAAACATCATTCTCCACACCATACGTTTAATCCTTTGTTTACAGCAAGCCGGTGAGATTGACAACCTCACTGTTAAGTTGGGGCAAAGTATTTTGATTGTGTTGTGCAGGTTCCACGTTGGCGCCGGAATCCCTGGTGTTGCGCCGCACTACACTCCTCCACCAACAACTTTCACGTGGCCTTCATCTCCTACTGGTTCGATAACCTTGGTTTCTTTCTGAGGGAAAACTTGCTGCTGTGCGCATCACACCTTCCTCTTGGGGTTCCCAACGGACGTGTGCATCACGCGCCATCAAGACTGTTTTCTGGCGCCGTTGCCGGGGAACTGAAGAAAAGTTACACAACTGAGATTTCTAACTCCCACGTCAACTGCACGCCAGCAACTGTTTTCTGGCGCCGTTGCCGGGGAGATCAAGACACGCTGCAAGGGGAGTCTCTCACATCCAATCTCTTTACTTTGTTTATTGTCTTGCTTTACTTTATTTTATTTTCTGTTTTGTTTGCTTTCCTTATATCAAAAACACAAAAAAATTAGTTACTTGCATTTACTTTATTTACCTTTTGTTTATTTCATCATGCTTCCCCCTAAGTTCACTTTGAAAGATATACCAGTAGGGCGTGGGTCTATCATTGGAAGAGATAATATAGAAGAATTCTTCACTCATGTTAGTACGGTTAAAGATTTTGAAGATAGATCCTTGGTAGAACTTGCTCCTACTTATGAAATTGCTACTGCCTCTTTAGTGCATATGTTGGAAGATAGATTTGTTAATCTTAATCCTATAATGCAACATATGTTTCTTACACTCTCTGATATGGAAGGAGAGAAGAAAGATTTTGTTTTAGAAACCCTTCTTACAGAATTTGGTGATGTAGCTAGAGAGGCTAGAAAAGTCTTTATTCAATATAAGATGCTTGGTTTTTATACCAATTTTACAAATATCCTTGAAAAGGTAACGTACACTAATGAAGCCAATTGTGAGGGGGAGACTAAAGTACCAATACCTTTTAAGCTCATAGGAATGCATGAGGCACTAGAAAAGAATTTTGATTGGATTGTTCCTGAAAATTTATTGAGGAGGATAGTAAGCCTAAAAGTAATGAAAGAGGAGCCTCTGAAACTTACATAGATAAGATACAATGCATTGTTGAGAAAAACTCCCAACTCTTCTGTTGATGCTTCATCTCTAGAGAATACTTGATTTACACTTTCTGCGCCTAGCTGGAAGACGTTAAAGAAAAGCGCTTATGGGAGACAACCCATCATTTTATTTCTGCAATTTTTTTTTTATATTTGTGTCTTGGAAGTTGTTACTACTGTAGCAACCCCTCCTTATCTTTATTTTATTGCATTGTTGTGCCAAGTAAAGTCTTTGATAGTAATGTTGATACTAGATTGGATTTCTGCGCAGAAACAGATTTCTAGCTGTCACGAATTTGAGTAGAACTCTCTGTAGGAAACTCAGAAAAATCTGCGAAAATTCATGAGTAATCCTCAGATACTTACGAAACTTTCATTCAATTTGAGATTCTTCATCTGAGCATGTTAAGTGCCTCTGAAAAATTCGTCTTTACAGACTGTTCTGTTCTGACAGATTCTGCCTTTTATTTCACATTGCCTCTTTTACTGTGTTGAGTGGATTTCTTTGTTCCATTAACTTTCAGTAGCTTTCGGTAATGTCCAGAAGTGTTAGCAATGATTGTGTCCTCTCTAAACATGTGAATTTTTTATTATGCACTAACCCTCTAATGAGTTTGTTTTGAGTTTGGTGTGGAGGAACTTTTCAAGGGTCAAGAGAGGAGGATGCTACAATATGATCAAGAAGATTGAAAAGTCTAAGCTTGGGGATGCCCTCGTGGTTCATCCCTGCATATTTCAAGAAGACCCAAGCATCTAAGCTTGGGGATTCCCAAGGCATCCCCTTCTTCATCGACAACTTATCAGGTCACCTCTAGTGAAATTATATTTTTATTCCGTCACGTCTTATGTGCTTTACTTGGAGCGTCTGTATGCTTTTATTTTTGTTTTTGTTTGAATAAATTCGGATCCTAGCATTCCTTGTGTGGGAGAAAGACACGCTCCGTTGTTTCATATGAACACTGGTGTTCTTAGCTTTACTTTTAATGTTCATGGCGAAGGTTGAAAACCGCTTCGTTCATTGCTATTTGGTTGGAAACAGAAAATGCTCCATGTGGTAATTGGTATATGGTCTTGAATAATTTGATACTTGGCAATTGTTTTGAGTTCTCAAGTAGATCATGTTTAAGCTCTTGCATCATGTAGTTTGAACCTATTAATGAAGAACTACCATAGAGCTTGTTGAAATTTGGTTTGCATGATTGGTCTCTCTAAAGTCTAGATATTTTCTGGTAAAGGTGTTTGAATAACAAGGAGACAGTGTAGAGTCTTATAATGCTTGCAATATGTTCTTATGTAAGTTTTGCTGTACCGGTTCATACTTGTGTTTGCTTCAAACAACCTCTTGCTAGCCAAAGCCTTGTACTGAGAGGGATTGCTTCTCATGCATCCAAAACCTTGAGCCAAAACTTATGCCATTTGTGTCCACCATAACTACCTACTATGTGGTATTTCTCTGCCATTCCAAGTAAATTGCTTGCGTGCTACCTTTAAAATTTCATTCCTTGTCTTTGCAATACATAGCTCATGGGAAAATAGCTAAAAAACTATTGTGGTATTGAATATGTTGCTTATGTATCTTATTTCTTATAAGTTGCTTGTTGAGCGGTAACCATGTTTCTGGGGACGCCATCAACTGTTACACCTTTGTTGAATATCATGTGAGTTGCTATGCATGTTCGTCTTGTCTGAAGTAAGGGTGATTTGTCATGATTAAATAGTTTGAGTATGCATATTGTTAGAGAAGAACATTGGGCCGCCAACCAAAGCCATGTATCATGGTGGAAGTTTCAGTTTGGACATTAATCCTCAATCTCTTATGAGAATATTATCTGTTGTTGAATGCTTAAGCATTAAAGAGGAGTCCATTATCTGTTTTCTATGTTGTCCCAGTATGGATGTCCTTAAGTTGAGATCTATCAAAATCAAGAAATCAAATGCGATCTATCTCCTTGGGCCTTTGTACAGGTGGCATAGAGGTACCCCTTTGTGACACTTGGTTGAAACATATGTAATGCAATGATAATCCATGGAAATCCGAGCTAATTAGGACAAGGTGCGAGCACTATTGGTATTCGATGCATGAGGCTTGCAACTTATAGGATGTTTTATGCATAACACATATGAATTATTACTACCGTTGACAAAATTGTTTCCATGTTTTGAAAATAAAAAGCTCTAGCACATGAGTAATCCCTGCTTCCCTCTA
Source organism: Lolium rigidum (assembly GCF_022539505.1). Classification (NCBI taxonomy): domain Eukaryota; kingdom Viridiplantae; phylum Streptophyta; class Magnoliopsida; order Poales; family Poaceae; genus Lolium; species Lolium rigidum. The sequence goes on along the minus strand of NC_061513.1, from coordinate 205,767,539 downwards.
CGAAGGGCCTTTCTTTTACTTTATGTTGAGTCAGTTTACCTACTTCTTTCTATCTTAGAAGCAAACACTTGTGTCAACTGTGTGCATTGATACTTACATACTTGCTTATTTGCATTCATCATATTACTTTGTGTTGGCAATTATCCATGAGATATACATGTTGAAGTTGAAAGCAACTGCTAAAACTTATATCTTCCTTTGTGTTGCTTCAAAACCTTCTATTAAGAATCTATTGCTTTATGAGTTAACTCCTATGCAAGACTTATTGATGCTTGTCTTGAAAGTACTATTCATGAAAAGTCTTTAATATATGATTCAGTTGTTTAGTCATTATCTTCACCATTGCTTTGAATCACTTCATTCATCTCATATGCTTTACAATAGTATTGATCAAGATTATGATAGTAGCATGTCACTTCAGAAATTATCCTTGTTATCATTTACCTACTCGAGGGCGAGTAGGAACTAAGCTTGGGGATGCTTGATACGTCTCAAACGTATCTATAATTTCTTATGTTCCATGCTAGTTTTATGACAATACTCACATGTTTTATATACACTTTACATCATTTTGATGCATTTTCCGGCACTAACCTATTAACAAGATGCCGAAGCGCCAGCTTCCTCTTTTCTGCTGTTTTTGGTTTCGAAATCTTACACAGGAAATATTCTCGGAATTGGACGAAACAAAAGCCCACGGTCTTATTTTCCACGGAGCCTTCCAGAAGTCCGAAGAGGAGACGAAGAGGGGACGCGAGGCGGCCCCACCCTTGGCCGCGCCGCCCTATGGGGTGGGCCCCTCGGGCGCCCCCGACTCTGCCCCTTCGCCTATTTATTCTCTCTGTCGCGAAAACCCTAGTACCGAGAGCCACGATACGAGAAAAGTTCCAGAGACGCCGTCGCCGCCAATCCCATCTCGGGGGATTCAGGAGATCGCCTCCGGCACCCTTCCGGAGAGGGGAATCATCACCGGAGGACTCTACATCATCATGTCCGCCTCCGGATTGATGTGTGAGTAGTTCATCCTTGAACTATGGGTCCATAGCAGTAGCTAGATGGTTGTATTCTCCTCTTGTGCTATCATGTTTAGATCTTGTGAGCTGCCTAACATGATCAAGATCGTCTATTTGTAATGCTACATGTTGTGTTTGTTGGGATCCGATGAATATGGAATACTATGTCAAGTTGATTATTGATCTATCATATATGTGTTGTTTATGATCTTGAATGCTCTCCGTTGCTAGTAGAGACTCTGGCCAAGTTGATACTTCTAACTCCAAGAGGGAGTATTTATGCTCGATAGTGGGTTCATGCCTCCATTGAATCTGGGACAGTGACAGAAAGTTCTAAGGTTATGGATGTGATCTTGCCACTAGGGATAAAACATCAATGCTTTGTCTAAGGATATTTGTGTTGATTACATTACGCACGTACTTAATGCAATTGTCCGTTGTTTGCAACTTAATATCGGAAGGGGTGCGGATGCTAACCCGAAGGTGGACTTCTTAGGCATAGATGCATGCTGGATAGCGGTCTATGTTATTTGTCGTAATGCCCTAAGTAAATCTCATATTAGTCATCATGATATGTATGTGCATTGTTATGCCCTCTCTATTTGTCAGCTGCCCAACTGTAATTTGTTCACCCAACATGCTATTTATCTTATTGGAGAGACACCACTAGTGAACTGTGGATCCCGGTCCATTCTTTTACATCTGAAATACAATCTACTGCAATCATTGTTCTCTACTGTTCTTTGCAAACAAACATCATTCTCCACACCATACGTTTAATCGTTTGTTTACAGCAAGCCGGTGAGATTGACAACCTCACTGTTAAGTTGGGGCAAAGTATTTTGATTGTGTTGTGCAGGTTCCACGTTGGCGCCGGAATCCCCGGTGTTGCGCCGCACTACACTCCTCCACCAACAACCTTCACGTGGCCTTCATCTCCTACTGGTTCGATAACCTTGGTTTCTTTCTGAGGGAAAACTTGCTGCTGTGCGCATCACACCTTCCTCTTGGGGTTCCCAACGGACGTGTGCATCACGCGCCATCAGTCTCCACCACCACCGTCACCACGTCGTCGTGATGGCGGGATTCCAAGGAGGATCTACTACTTCCGCTGCCCGCTGGAACGGGGAGAAGGACATCGTCATGAACACCGAACGTGTGACCGAGTACGGAGGTGCTGCCCGATTGTGGCACCGTCAAGATCTTCTACGCGCTTTCGAAAGCGGCAAGTGATCGACTACAGAAACAACGAGATCTAATCTCGTAGGCTTTGGAAACCTTCGAGGGTTAGTCTCATGATCTTCTCGTTGCTACCATCTTCTAGATTGCATCTTGGCTTGGTTTTCGTTCTTGCGGTTGGAAATTTTTTATTTTCTATGCTACAAATCCCATCATATGATGGCAACGAAAGCCCGGATACCTGGATCAAGAATTACTACAATGCAGTAACCTTCGCCGGAGGAACCCCTAACATAGCCTGCCGCATGCTCCAGCTGTACCTTGTGGGTCCAGCCCGGATCTGGCTCATCGACCTCGAGAAAAATTCCATCTTTTGCTGGTTGGACCTGAAGAACGCTTTCGAGAAGCACTTCAGGGGCACCTACAAAAGGCATGCCACGACAAGCGACCTACATGCATGTATCCAGAAGAAGGGTGAAACATCAAGGAGCTTCCTCACCCGATGGTTGCAAACCAGGAACGAGTGCGAGAATGTCGATAATTGCACAGCTATGCACGCCTTCATAGGTGGGCTGCAGAGGGGAGGCCTGCTTCGGCACAAGCTTACTTGCTTGGTCAATGAGAACAAGCTGACTTTGGATGACATGATCAACATCGCCAGCAATCACACCGCCGCCGATGACAACGCAGGCGGAGACCTCGCAGCCACAGCCATACCACTGCATCAGCAAAAGAAAAACCGTGATAACGGCAGCAGCTGTGGCAGCAAGTGGAAAAATCCCCCATGATGACCAAAGAAGCGGCGGATCCGACTTGATCGCCATGGCTTTCCAGCGAGGAGGTCAAGGAGGCGGAAGAGGCCGCGGCCGCGGTGGCGGAGCTGGTAGGGGCCAGCAACGTGGTGACGAGGTCACCGTTGTCGGAACTCGCGCTCCCCAAACTTACGAAGAATACAGAGACATGCCCTGCTTAGCCCATATAGATCCGGCTATGTAACAACGCGAAAGCGCCCATATAATTCCAGACAAGCAGCAGTAGGCCCTGTCTTCGAGCAGGTATTCCGAAGCTGGGTAAATTGCGTACCACCGTCCCGAGGACTCTCCGCCCTATAGCCCCTACTTCTTCTCCTCCTCGTGAGGATCCCTCCTCCGAGGTACCGTCAAATAGGCAACGACACCAACAATGCTTTAAGAATGGTGTTGTGCAACAACGTGGGTGAGCCCAGTCAACCAAACGGGTTGTTTTTTGCATCACCCATGCGAGCCAAGGGGATCCCATGCTACCAAACACGCCCCTAACATCGGGCTTCCCACCACCACATTCCCTTTGCAAAACATTTCAAAACTCAAGTTACCTACATGCCTCACTTCGACATCGAAAAATTGAAACACCACTTTCCTCACTCCGTTTCATAATTCTTATGGTTTTATTTCATTTCGGTTTTAGTTCAAATGAATTAAACCACGACAAAATTATGGAAACAATAGCCATTGACATGAAACTGATATTGTGTATTTTTAGCAACTATTGAATCTAAAGATTAATTTTTACAAAGTAATTTTTCTGTTTTGGGAAATCAAAAGATGATGGACAACATTATAAACAAATATTTGATTGTGAAGCCGGTTTATTTCCTTTTCGGTATCTTTGGATACCTATTCATTACAGAAAACTACACAATGTTGAATGGAACCTAGTCGAGGACCAGTTTGCGGGAAACTCGGTTGCTCTGATAAATTATGTTCTGACAAGCATATCGATGTTTATGTTATGTTTTCTTGAGATACCCAAAGGGGTAAGCAAGAGACTTGATTTTCTTAGAGCAAGGTTTTTCTTGTGGCACAACGATGATACTAAAAAGAAATATCGGCTTACTAAGTGGACTACAATTAATTGACCGAAAGATCGAGGTGGCTTAGGTATTGAAGTATTCAAATTAAATAATAAATGTTTATTAAGCAAATGAATTTTTAAACTTCTTAACGAGGAAGGGATGTGGCAGGTGGCTAATAAATACCTAAATAATAGAACTCTTGACTTCCCGTTTTGGAAAGGTTTTATGCATGTTAAGGATGATTTCTTTAGTAGATGATTTTTTAAATTTGGAGTGCAAAATGTACTAGATTTTGGGAATACACGTGGTTGGGCCGTTGGGGGAGATGCTCTTAGCGCAACAATATCCATTACTATATTATAACATTGTGCAACACAAATATGTTATGTTTTGTCACAAAGGCCTCTAAATATTGCTTTTAGGAGGGGTTTACCTGAAAATAAGTGAACTCGGTGGTTGCACTTATGTCTGACACTAAGGGTGGTCCATCTAACCGACGAATCTGATAGTTTTGCCTGGAAGCTTACGACCATAGGACAATTTACTGTCAAATCTATGTATGTGGACATGATGAATGGCCACTCTATATTTTAACATACTTACCCATGAAAGTTGAAAATCCCACTTAAATTTAAATTTCCATGTGATTCGTCAAACATAAAGTGTCACTCATAAAGAATAACTTGGCTAAAAGGAACCGGCAAGGATGCAAAAAGGTGTTATTTTTTTTGACTCAAAGGAGACAATTGAGTATCTGTTTTGCTTGTATTGTATGGCGTATTGTGTACATGAGTTACAATATTACTTCACCAACCAATATTACTAATATGTTTGCAAATTAGTTAAATGGAACTGATAAGAAGACTAAGACTAGAATACGCGTTGGCGTTTCAGCTACATGTTGGTCTATTTGACTATGTAGAGACAACATTTTTTTAGCAAGATGAGAGGCACAAATTTTCTGGAGGTTATCCTTTTGGCTACACAGTGGATCCAGCTATGGTCTTTGTATTGTCGCTCGATCAACGGGAGTCTATGGCTACTGGATGAAACCGAGTGCTGTTGGTTGCTCGGGATATCTACACCCAAGCCGGTTGGTTTTTACTAGTAGACTGCAAAATGGATAGATGTCATATGTCATGATATTTGGTGTTTCTTTTTCGTTGGTTGATATATATATCGACCCTCTATGTGATCGTTGTAATCTTGCTGTCCCTTTCGTAATGTAAACTGAATGTTATTTGAACCTCGTAATAAAACAGGTTGTGTGCATCGAATGATGCAGAGGCCAGAGTGCTTATCCCCCATTTGAAAAAATAGATTACATGATAGAGTGGTTTATGACTTCTAACTTATGCTATATAGCTACATGCCTCCATCCCCCCCATCTTGTCCGTCTTCGACTAGGAATCGACGGGTCCTCATCTCCTCTTCTTGTTGCTCCCACGATGTGGGTGGAGGGACGACCTCGGACCTACGGTTGATGCTATAGTAAGGTCTCTAAAGGAGTTCGGTCAACCTGTAGAGAATTTATGGTGGCTACAGTAGCATTGTGCGGGACAAGAATAAGGTATACCCGCCTCCTCGTCGACCACGTCAGTGGAGACCTCGCTGGTGGCATTGAGGAGGATGAGAAATCATCTTGTCGTTGCACTCTATCTGGGTGGATCTCATCCACTCTACGTGGGTTACAGTTTTGGTGTCAAATGATTTAGATCAATTCACGGGTTCAATGGAGACGACTTTGGCTCGCGGTGTTGGTACTTAGGATAACGTGCACAAAAGCTATCATCAACAACTTCAAGCTAGTTCCGGTAGGGGAGCGGCGACAACGGCACGTCGACGGTGTTGGGTTCCATAGTAGAAAGCAAAAAAAAATCCTACGAAATAATACATAGCCAAGATCTATTATATGAAGATGCAAAGTAGCAGAGGGATTCGGCGTTCATACCCTTAAAGACCGAAAAGCTTAACATTTACAATGAACGTGTGTCGATGAAGTTGTACGTCGATGCCGACCTCATGGTCGTGAAGAAGTCCAACGATGAAGCGCTCCAAGTATTGCGCCTCCGCAGTTCTACACACGTACAATGTATAGACGTCCCCCGAGCTCCAGTCCAGCGAAACAGCAGAAGTAGTAGATCCGGACCGATGTTCTAGCAGCACCACGGCGTGTGGGTGGTGGAGAATACCTCAATCCTAAACACGTTCCAAAACTTCAGGAACACACGTGAGGGAGAGGAGAGAGGACTCAATGGATGAATGAGGGGAGCCCCTTAGGGCTCTTATATAGGGGTAAGGGGGAGAGGGGGCCACCAAGGGGCAGCCGCCGCCCCCCTCCTTGTGCCGCCGCCCTAGGGTTAGGGTTAGGGTTTGGGTGTGGCTGGCCCCACTTAGGTCGGCGCCCCACCCTTCCCCTTTGGTGGCCCGACCGGCCCCCTTTATTGGCTGCCCAATGGTGGCCCAATTAGGGTTTCCCTATTTTTAGTTTTTATTTAATTATTTAATTCAAATAATTAAATAATCAATATATATAAGTCTCCGAACAATTCATTGACCCTGGAACTTATTCCGACTCCTCTCCGGAAAAATTCCGGTGTTCTCTTTCTATTCTCATACGTTACCGAATCTATCTCAAAGCGTCGTATATCTTTAAGTGTGCCACCTTACGGGTTCGGGAATGAGTAGACATGATCGAGACATCTCTCAAATCAATGACCATCACACGACTAGGAAAAGACATGATCAAGGGGTTCTGGAAAACCATAACGGTCCCTATGCAAACATGAATATGTATATCGTTTGAACCTCAACATCGAGTCCCATTCCTTTTGTTACACGATACCTGGTTTGTCCAAGACTTGATCTTCGGTATTCGTTATACCTAGTTCGATCTTGTTACTGACAAGCACATTCAACTCATTATCGTGATATCATATCCTCGTGACCTAGTCACATGCCTACAAGCGATGTTGATATAATATCACCGATGGACCCTTTGGTATTTATCCAGTACAAATCCCGCTATTGACGCGTACGTCTCAACCCATCACATTGGAATACCTGAGAAACACCTTTATGACTAGCCTGTTACGGTGTAGAGGTTGATGACGGTGTAGAGGTTGATGATGTCAAAACAACAGCCCGTGACAATTATTAAATATGGTCTCACAGTCTAAAGATTAGGTTACAACATTTCATAACGGTATCACAATGTTGAACTTTGTGACCTGATCACATTGCAATCCCTTTATATAGGTGAGTCTCCATCACGTTCTCTAACATGAATCCATTATTAGTGACGTTGTTGTCCATGATCAGAAAACCTTGATCATCATATTCAATGGACTAGATTCACTAGGGACAGGTGTTTCGTTTACATACCACATATACCACACATGTATCAATATTTTCACTTAATATATTAAAGCATGGCATAAAACTAATTATGAACAATCACATATATTATAATAAAGCATCTTTATTTGTTTTTCTCTGGGACACATATCCAATAGACGGCTCGTTGTGGCAAGGGTACTGGTTGTTAGGTGGTCCAAAGATCTCAATGCATTTTTATTATGTTTGGAAGTGATTTGTACTTCCGTCTCACAAAAAAATATAATGTATATAATAGGCATAATAAATGACAATGTATAAAATCAAAAGAACTAGTAATAAAAGCCTAGAATGCCTAAGCTATATAACAAAGGAAAAATTACTTGGAAAAGATGTCGGTGTCTTCCTCTCCTCCGATTTCCAAAAACGTTAACAATTGATTGGAAAAGATTTAACCAAACTTTTTAGTATTTTAGCATGAGATCCCCAATGAGTTTCTACAGGTATTTGAAGGCATTGCTCATTATTTAGTCATGTACCAGTAGTAAGTTGCCCACACCCTAAAGCATTGCTCATTTCTTCAAGATTAATATCTCTAATCATGTTCTAGTGATCCTCAAGTATAGACAAGAAACCAAATCTGGACGCCTTGGTTTCAAAATTAGGCGTTGGACTTGTACATTCACTCTCTATAAACCAGCGCAGGTTTTGCACATCACCTATCCGAGGTTCGTCTTCAGAATCGAAGCTGCTGGCCTTTTCTCAAGGTGCCATCTGTTTTGGCATAGGCCACCTGAAGCTTCGCGTTTGTGTAGCTTTTGTGGGTAGTCAGAATGGCTAGGTGTGACCCTCGTGGCGGCGTTTGGGCGTTTGTGGGTGTGGGCTTGGCCCTATCGTTATAGATTTTCGTCCGGTTTTCTAAAACCGGACACCTTCTGCTTAATCAATGGATGAGGCAAAACTTTTGCCTCCATTCAAAAAAAAAAAAACTCTCCATAAACAGTGAGTGAGCTGAGCAGCCTTTTTGAGCAGAATCAACGCTGAGTTTTTTTTCTTTTGGGAAAAAGGAAATCTGGGCTTTAAAGTTTAAAACAATTCTGAAAAAATCCTGGATATAATCAACAATACATTTTACTTGTCTGCAAAAGTATGAAAAACATTATATTAATAGGCTTGGCAAAAATGGCAAAAGTGTGGATCACTGTGTGGTGAACAGTTCATATTTTTGGAACTTCCAAAATTTGGACATGTGTCATTTTTTCTCAGCCCAGAATAAAAGGTATTTCGAATTGAAAATATGCACTCTTGTACTGTACATCGCTGACTACATTCAAGACATTTTTCGAATTTGTGAAACTCTGAAATCAAGTTTTCAAAATTTCGAGTTCACTGTGGCATGGGCTAACAGATGGTTTTTGACATACAAGGCTTTCCACACTTTTCCAATAACTCCTGCTTTTATTTAGAAGGCACATATTCACAGACTGACCACATGGCTTGCAGAAGAGAAGCCCTGTCAATCAATTATTGGTCAGATAAGATTGACACCCTATGATCCTATCAAGCAAGCTGGTTTTTCTATAAGCTTACTTAAATCTTTCGAATTTTTACCGACCGGTCCTTTGGATGAGGCATCTTAATGAATCATCGCATGTGCAGCAAGAGCATTTCTGGGTTCTCCACCATGCATTTCCACTCGTTGCAGAACCTTGCAACCGTGGCACCGTCGACAACTCGGTGATCTGCTCCAACAGTCACCTACATGTCATATAATGGAATGTTCGAGTAAGTGCAAGTAATGTAAGCCCAGGGCTAGTCAAAGCGTGTACATCAATGATCATACATTGATTATTGAAGAAGGGTAGACGTTTCCTTCATCATCGAAGCGAGGGAGTTTCTGAATGCGGCCTAGAGCAATTATGGCAACTTCAGGCAGGTTGAGAACCGGGGAGCCAAACTTTCCACCGATGGAGCCTATGTTGCTTAGCGTTATGGTTCCATCAGTGATATCTGTGCTGCTTAGTCTGTTGTTCGAGGCCATCTCATGTAATCGTGACAATTCCTTTGTGATCTGGTATAATCATGTTGACAAATTTCGGCAGGTAAGCAGGAAAACAACTATGTCCAAATGAAGATATGATTGGATGGACTACAAACAACATGTTGTCTTGTTTCAAAAAAAGAGTAACAATATGTTGTCAAAGGGACACTAGTTTAGTCAATCATCGAAAAGGGAATATTGAGTTTGATAGGTCACCCAGCTGCAAATTATTTCAAGGTTTGTCTAGGGTCTTATCTGAATAACACAGATAGCATTCATTTAGAACTCTGAGCACACAAATTTATCATGAATTTACGGAGAAAAGAAGTTGCTGCTAACCTCCAATATATTAAGTGACTGAACTTTCTTGATGTATGGCACCACTAACCCATGTTCTGTAGCCATAGCTACCCCAATGTTGTGGGATCCTAGACAAATAACAAACTAATGTCATGATACTTTCAGTACAAAAGGTGCCTTGCAGAGAATTAATTGCATCAACGTCTTTATGTGGTGTACCACGTAAGAAATAACCTAACATCAGTATTCATAAATAGGTACGATGTTTCATATCTTATTGCAGACTAGCAAATACATAAAATGAGAACTCATCTATAAGACACGGTATTTGGAAAACATTCAGCCGAACTGCAAGATTTGGCAGGTGGCATGTCCTGGTTTACATATAGGCGCACAAAAACACCTTTTCACATACAGTTCATATTGAAGTACTCCCTCCATTCCAAAATAAGTGTCACAACTTTATCAAAATATGGATGTATCTATAAATTGGAATACATCTAGATACATGCATATCTAGACAAAGCTGTGACACTTATTTGGGAACCGAGTAGTACTAGTTAAAACTCGAAATGGGAGAATGCAAGTATATCTTCTGCAAGGAATTTCCATACTACTACGGTACTATCCCCGAGTGATTCATTTCCCGGATGATGGAGACAAGAGAAGAATGCTAAACTCAAAGATTGCATACCTTTGAAAATAACTTCATTCGTTTCTTCAATGAAAGAACTATTCAACAAAGGGTATTTACTCAGTGCCATAGAAAGAGATTTAATGAGGAATGGAAGGAAGGTGTGCTTTATATTCTGATCTTTATTTTCCTTTTGAAACAATGCCTTAAGTTCTATAAGAGCATCACATTTGATTTCCTCCAGATAATGAAAATGTGGTACTTTTGCAGCCAGGCTCATTGATTTCACCATTGTCCTCTGGTATCCCCTGGAGAACGACGTCTTCCCGTTATAGACTGGAGAGGTTCTATATTTGATTAGCAATATCAAACAAGGCTATAAAAAAATAATGTCATACCTGAGCAGAATTCTCTTATCTTCGTAACTATGTGTTTCCAGAAATGATTTTCCTCCCACCGGTAACTCAACTTGACCAACGTTCTCTTCCACAGCTGATAGCGGCTCCTGGCAAAGACCCTTGCTGGCAGCGTAATTCAACACGTCTTCTTTCAAAATTCTACCATCTTTTCCTGACCCTTGAATATCATTTATGTTAAGCCCATAGTGCTTCACTAGATGCCTAACAGCTGGTGTGGAGAGAGATCCACAAGGAGCATTGCCTTCACCGAAGGGACTCGTAGTATCCATTCCAAGTGAAATGTCAGAGGATGAAGATATACTATCATGAGATACAACTTGGCTGTCGCCCACAATCATCTTAAGTAAAGTTTCACCAACCTAAGAATCATAGATTGACTTCAGAAAATCAAGGAGAATAAGTCCGACAAATCTACTGATACTTAAAACAAAGAGCATAATAGAGTTGTCCACAGTATTCCAGGATGTCTGTTGAAATAAACCATGAAAAAGGGTGACATCTATGAGAAGTAACCTAAGCTACCTTTACTATGTCACCAGGGGCAAAGTGAATCTGATGTACTGTTCCCTTGAAACGACTTGTTATTTCAATAGTTGCTTTGTCGCTTTGTACTTCACAGAGCTGCTGAAATTCATCTACTTGGTCACCCTGCAAAATAAGCAAGAAAAAAAATCCATAAATATTGTGACGAAAAAAAAAATGACAGAACAGATTGTCGGATTATACGAACATTCTGCAGATTATAGGCAGCAATATCTTAGTGGTTATTCCTGAATTTGTAATCACATAGATGTTTCTTGCCATTAGTTTCTTAATTTATTTACTAAGTTTAGCAACATAGAGGAGAAGAGGACTTTTAATGCGATGAAAGAGATCCTTTTCAATAAATAAAATAAAATATGAAGCCATACTTCGGAGTCGGTCCATGTGTCTTATGACAGAACACTTCACATGCCAATAGCAAATCAGTCAGGAGCTGGGACATAACTCAGATTCCAGCATATTCAGGTATAGGTGTTCGAATGAAAAAAACTTCTTTTTGTTGCCTATACATATGACTGCCTTGTGCATGCTGTGCTTTCTTATCCACTTTGTTAGTTTTTATGAGGCACACCTATTATCTGTCTCACTATAGTTGATTGTTTAGTTAAAGATGATTTTTTTTGCAAATTAAAATTGGCTAAAGAAGAATTGTGTCTGTGATGTACTTTCTTATGCTACATGAATAAGCAGGTAACCAAGCATGCCCTTTTTTGTTTTATAGAAAAGTTTACAATTGAATTAAAAAAAATTGAACAAAAAAAATTACATGGTATCTTTGCAAAGATGTAATCCTTACCGAGGATAACCTTGCAAAGCACAACTTGCATGGGAGCTTATGGTGTTGTTTTTGTCATCATCACGAGACAATCAAAATTCTGTTCTTCCAATGCAAGTTCGCCCATTCTATATCTTGTTTTCGCCACGTAGTGTTGCAAATATATTTGACAATTGGTTATGTGGAGATTGGAGAAATGGATACTTTTATTCCAGATGGCGGCATAATCTACAGATCGGCTCCACAACCTTAGGCACTTTATGAGTCTTTTCTTGTGTCGATCTCTTTTTGTCATGTCCCCACCTACTTCAAATGTGGAGATGGACCCGGATGTCGACCCAGGCTGATTACAGCGTGGGCCGACACCCCTAGAAGGCCCAAGAGGGCGAGTCTTGTGAGTGAACCCTAGTGTGTGTGGGTCCCAACTGTAAGGGTGAGGTGAGTTTTAAACCTCTGTCTCTTCTCTGTTGGAACTATGCTTGGAATGAGTGATATGATCTGGATCTCACCTCTCTTCTGTGGTTCCTCATCCCCTTCTTCCTTGTACCGCACGAAATTCCCGATTCTACCGTTGATTGTGAGTGATCCGTTCCTGGGTCCTGACATCTTGGTATCAGAGCCTTGGATTCGCTCGCGGCGCTCGTTATCCTCGAGTTCAATCTATAACATCCACTACGAAAGGTGCTGTCCAATTTCAGTTGGACGGCGCAAAATACTGAGCAGGGTTAAATCGGATCAGAGTTGAGCCACGGCGCCATCGAAGCCTTCTACCGTCAATTGTGAGCGATCCGTTCCCTGGGTCCTCACATTTTTCCCCTTTTGTTACGCGGCTATGTGCATCCTAACTATGCAGATACCGGGTGTGACCCTTGCGGTTTGTATCGCCTTGATGCTAACTTTTGAGTTTAATAAAGCGCACTTACCGGATTTATTTTTTGGAGAACCCAATGTAATTCCTAATAGTGGTCTAATGTGATATTCCCAACTAAATAATAGTTAAACGTTGACCCCAGTCCATTCACACGTATCAAAGTTCACAAGGAAACGAAGAACAGGCATTCGGATGTCAACTTTTTTTGTGTGTGGAAAAGGCCTAATACGAAATACCGGTTGATCCAGCTGCAGAGGTAGTGGGCACGAGGCACCCCAATTTGGAGTAAAATGGCCCGATTTCCTAAAGCATAATTCTTACTAGAAGCAAGCATTACAAGCATACAAGGGGACATACAGAGTACAACCAGAGGAAGCGGCATCAGACTTACCTCGCTGACGAACCAGCGCAGCAGCTCGCACTCCGCGATCCCTTCCCCGGTCTGCGCCAAGGGCACTTCGACCAGCTCAGCCACCTCCCCCGCCGGCACCGGCGCAGCAGAGGCATCGCTCGCGAACCACCTGCCCCTCCCGGCCAACGCACGCCGCCACTGCACGGCTCAGGAAAAATCAAGACCACACGGACATAGGAGTGAGGGGCAATGGGGAAGGAGGGCGCCGTACACTTACGTCGGCATCGGGGAGCCGCGCCAGCGAGGGGGATGCGGCTGTGGCAGCGAAGCGGAGCGGGGAGAGTGGCAGGAGGAGACGATGCAGCGGCGGCGAGGGCGCTGTCGGTCTTGCCAGCAGATGCGGCAGCGGCGGCTGCTTCGTGGGCCGTGGGACGACGGGGATAGGGCGGGGCCGGAGGCGGGAGTTGGAGGCTAGCCGGCTCCAGGCCATGTCTCTGCTTCGTCTCGTCTGCTACTCCTGCGCGCAACGGGGTTTGGAATTGCGGATCGGTAGTGGCCTAGTGGGTTGTGGATGAGAGAGAGGAAGGAAGGAAGAAGAGTAGTGCGGGGCACTGCAACTGAGCTTGCAAGAGTTGAGAACTGCCGCTGCGCTTGCGCACTTCATGAAAAACATGCGCCAAACAGGCCAACGCCGAACTGTACGAACAGGATAGAAGCGAGCTGAGCTGCCGTGCAAATCCACTCATTAGCTAATCTGACTCAGCTTGTAAGCCCATCTCCAACACGCCGATCCATTCCGTGCCCGTGTATCTGAATGGGTCGTAGTGGACAAAAACACGACCCAAGGCCGCGATGCATCCGAACTGTACGAACAGTATAGGAGCGAGCTGAGCTGGCGTGCAAACCCACTCATTAGCTAAGGGCATGTATTATAAGTGATTTTAGTGATGTGGAGAAGAAAGACATACTATTATAAAATTCTAGACAGTCTGTAGGTTTATTACACACAGCTTAAAGGCAACATTTTTATTGTTGTATGAAGAGTATGTAATTTATACTCATAGCTATGACTAAAACCGATAACTTACAAACAGATTATTATATACACGGTGTATATCATTATCTATATATGACATAGAGTAGTATTACAGACATCGATGTCTAAACTAATGTACATGCCTTAATCTGACCGAGAAAATGACCAGCGACGAGAAACTGCCCAAAAACTGTAATTACAAATTTGAGAGTGAACTTTCAGTGTATTATGGACCGTCAATTTATTTCTTGATAGATGAAAAGGTATCTTTCTTTCTCCTTATTTTACCTAAATCTCAAAGCAAAAGTGTTCACATTCTGAATATTCGTTCGAATAAAATTTTGCATATAACAACATCTTCACCAGCGCATCCCAAATAGTAGCCGATAGCATCGGCCGGCACAGTTGTATGGGACGCGTCGACATGAACTATGTATAGGGACATCCATTCCACACCGGGGCGTCCCGTACAGCCGGCCACATAAATGATTTTTCTTTTTCACTAAATTACAATAGTTTGCATATTTTTAACAACAATTCAAAGTGTTTAAACACACAAATAGTTTTACACACGCATAGTTCAAACATACAAAGAAATTATTCATATGATAATTCAAATAAATTGCAATGCAATATGTTCAAAAATCATGCGGCATTTCTTCTCCTCACCCAAAAAATGGTTAACTAGATCATTCTAAAGTTCAATATGACTACCTACATCTCGGATTTCTTGGTACCTGTGAAGAAAAGCAAATAATTGGGCTGGTACCTACTCAACCTTGGCAAGATGTCCCTGAAAATCAAATGGACTATCATCAACCGTTGCCCCACCGCGTTCACTCTCGATGATCATGTTGTACATGATCACACAAATGTTAATCACTTCTCACATCTGAGACTCCGATCAGGTGAGAGCAGAGTGCCGAACAATGGCAAAATGATGTTGGAGCAAAAGCCCGCTCGATATCCTTGCGACATGCTTCCTGTATTTCACAAAATAAGCTCTTTTCTCGTAGCAGGTTATGTGATTGTCTTCACAATTGTAACGTATGGTGGATAGATGACATCTGCTAAATAGTACCTTTTGTTGTAGGCGTGGTCGTTGATCTCAAAGTTGATGGCCGGAGCATGTTCCTCAGCTAGCTTTGCAAACACGGGAGAGCGCTGCAACACGCTAATATCATTGTGTATCCCTGTCATAGCAACGAAAATGTGCCAAATCGAGAGGTTATAGTCATCCATTGCCCAAGTATCACACTATACTCTCTGGTATGCCCCTTGTATAGCCCTTACCAAGCAAATGGGGAATTCTACCAACTCCAGTACGTGGATTCGAGTTGTATCTTCTGCATTTGGTGCTCTCAAATTGTCTGACCCAAACACTGTCACCACTTCCCAGCAAAACCTATAGACACTCTCAAAGCATGTCGACTCTAACATGCGCAGATAGTCATCGACTGCATCTAGGGGAGCTCCATGTGCAAGACAACGCATAGCCAATTGTTCACTTCTGAACTAATGGAAATCCTCACAAGCCGATGTAGTCTTTCTTGCATATGACATATGTGTCATACCGTCTGACGCCAAACACAATCCGCATGAATAGGTCCTTGTTCATCCTAAATCTGTTGGAGATAGTGCCCTAGAGACAAATAATAAGGAGTATTTACTATTTATATTTCAAATAATTCATAATAGTTTTATGACATGCTATAACTGGATCAAGCGGAAACATTGATACACGTGTGCTATTGTAAACAAACAAGGCTCCCTGCCAAGTACACATGTACGAGTTAGCTTATTGTGGCCAATCGTTGATCGAGGTTTCCCGGTCATGGATGCCAACGTCATTGACAATGGGTCATATCATTGGATAAATGATATGATGGACATTTCCAATATATAAGTATTGTAACGAGATCAAAGTCATATCAAGTCCAACGTTAAGATATTTATGAAAGCATTGTAACCTAATCCTTAGACCGTGAGGCCATATCAGAACCACTGTCACCGACTCCTGCTTTGACATCATCAACCGCTACTCTGTAACACGGTGGTCATAAAGGTGCTGCTCAGGTATTCCAATGGGATGGGTTGAGGCGTATATGTCAAGAGTGGGATTTGTTCATCCCATTGGAATACCTGACATATACGTCTTCTTCACGGACGTGCTTCCTGCGAAATAACATGTCTAAACTAACTTTTAAACTAGCTACTTCTTCTTCACGGACGCGCTTCCTGCGTGATGAGACCTAAGGGCTAGGATGTGCCCAGATCCCACAAATTTGACCAAGTTTGTGGATGAATGAGGTGGGAGAGGAAGAAGAACACAAGATCCAATACAAACACACACACACAACCCAACACAAACCAAATTTACTCCCTTGGTAGGTTAGACCAAGCCAATAGAACCACTTCTTAGAGAGGCCCTTGGGTAGAATCTAACAAGTGGGAGATTGGTGTTGGAGATCTCAACTAGAACTTCGATGAGAGAGGTGATAGCCTTGAATCATCCATGAAGAGTAGAAATCCCTCAAGAGTGCCTTGATACAAAGAACATAGTTCTAGGGAGACAAAGCTCAAAGTAGTTTAAGCCTAAATCTTGTCTAACCCTAATTTGGGGAGAGGGATGAGGTACTTATAGGTCCAGATTCGTACAGGGGCATAATAGGCATTACAATAAAGTATCCTGGTCCATAGATGATAAATAGACGGTCTGGATGAAGTCAACTTGGGTGGGGCCGGCAGTGCCGGCCTGGCTCCAGCAGTAGTGCCGGCCTGGGTCGTCGTTGCGTCATCATAAGGTGGGGCCGGCAGTGTCGGGGTGAGCAGGCCGGCAGTGCCGGCATCCTGGGGCCGGCGGTGCCGGGGTGAGCAGGCCGGCAGTGTCGGCGTCCTGGGGCCGGCAGTGCCGGAGTGTCGAGGCCGGCAGCTCCGGTGTGTCGAGGCCGGTAGTGCCGGTCTTGAGTGATTGTCTCCGGCTGGAATCCTTCTTCTCCTTCTTCCTTGTTCAGCAGCGGGTCTCCTGCGACGTACTCCTCTTGAGGCTCGTACCTGATGACACACAGTATATCGGCATGAGGTAGCATTCCATCCAATGAGGAGTTCAATGTATAGGTGGAAAGGAGCGAGTTCACCTCTTGGTGTATGGCTTTGGCCCGAGCTCGTGTCATTGGGCCACGAGGAGGGCTTGTCGGTCTTGAGGAGGAGGTGTCCAAAGGCCACCCCGCATCATCTCCCCCCTCCCCTTGCGAGAGAGTCGTCCTCGACTCTATGTTCTCCTCATCTCCATGATAGGGTGAAAGATCTGACACATTGAATGTGTTGCTCACTAAGTACTTGGATGTTGGTATGTCGATGACGTAGGCGTTGTTGTTGATGCGCTTGAGGACCTTGAAAGGCCCATCTCCTCTTGGCTTTAGCTTGGAGTTGCGTTCATGAGGGAACCTTTCTTTCTGAAGGTGAATCCAAATGAGGTCTCCTTCTTCAAATACCCGTTCCTTCTTGTTGGTGTTGAGACGGGTAGCTTGGCGAAGCACATGCTCTTGTATGGTTTCTCTAGTGTCTACATGTAGTTTCTTCATGGCGGTGGTGCGCTTGTCCAAGTCCATGTTCGTCCTCTCATGAAGAGGTAGTGGGAGGAGGTCGAGTGCCGTGGGCGGGTCGAAGCCGTAGACGATCATGAACGGACTCCGTGATGTTGTGGAGTGCTTGGCTCGATTGTAGGCGAACTCCGCGTGGGGTAGGCACTCTTCCCATGACTTCAAATTTTTCTTCACTAGTGTGCGTAGAAGAGTTGAGAGGCTTTGATTGACCACTTCCGTTTTTCCGTCCGTTTGCGGGTGCGAAGATGATGAGAACAAGAGCTTCACTCCAAACTTTGCCATGAGCGATTTCCATAGATAACTCATAAACTTGACGTCTCGATCCGACACAATGCTTGCCGGTATTCCGTGTAGGCGAACAACTTCCCTGAAAAACAACGAAGCAATGTGTGAAGCATCATCGGTCTTATGGCATGGTATGAAATGAGCCATTTTAGAGAACCTATCAACTACCACAAAGATTGAATCATGACCATATTTGGTTCGAGGTAATCCTAGTACGAAATCCATGCTTATATCCGAGCAAGGAGCATAAGGAATAGGCAACGGTGTATAAAGGCCATAGGGGTTGGAAGTGGACTTAGCTTGTAAGCAAGTTGTACACCGTCGGCAAAGGCGTTCCACGTCGCGGTACATTGTTGGCCAATAGTAGTGAGTTGAAAGCATTGCATATGTCTTCTCTCGTCCAAAGTGTCCCATAAGACCACCACCATGCGATTCTTGTAAGAGCAAAAGGCGAAGCGACGACATGGGAATACAAAGTTTGTTGCCCTTGAACAAGAATCCTTGCTGCAAATAGAAATCATCGATGCCCTTTTCACTAGAACACTTTGCAAAAATTGGGCCAAAGAAGGTATCGGAGGCGTATAGGTCTTTGATTTCATCAAGACCCAAAACATGGAAATCCAAACGAGTGAGTAAAAGGGTGATCTTGCGGGAAAGAGCATCCGCAACTACATTGTCATTGCCCTTCTTGTATTTGATTACATACGGAAAGGACTCAATGAACTCAACCCATTTTGCATGTATTTTGTTCAAATTGTGTTGACTTTTCAAATACTTCAAAGACTCATGGTCGGAATAAATGACAAACTCTTTTGGCCAAAGATAATGTTGCCAAATTTCAAGAACACAAACCAAAGCATAAAGTTCCTTGTCATAAATAGGATAGTTGAGGCGTGCGCCATTCAACTTCTCACTATAGTATGCCACGGGTTTTCCATCTTGCACAAGGACTCCACCAATACCGAGTCCACTCGCATCACACTCAATCTCAAAAGTTTTTCAAAGTTTGGAAGGACGAGAAGTGGTGCTTCGGTAAGGCGTTTCTTCAATTCATCAAAAGCATTTTGTTGAGCCTTGCCCCACACAAATGGAACATTCTTTTTGGTACGCTCATTTAAAGGGCAAGCAATGGTGCTAAAGTCTTTCACAAAGCGGCGGTAGAAACCGGCAAGTCCATGGAAACTTCGAACTTGACCAACGGTGGTAGGCGTGGGCCAATTATGTATGGTGTCAACCTTCGAAGAATCTACTTCAATGCCATTGGCGGAAATCACAAATCCAAGAAAAACCAATTTGTTTTGGGAAAATGTGCATTTGGGAAGGTTTGCATAAAGCTTCTCGTGGCGCAAGATGCATAAGACTTCTCTCACATGTTGCACATGGTCCTCGAGATTTTTGCTATAAATGAGAATATCATCGAAATAGACAACTACACTCTTGCCAATGAGAGGTCTCAAGATGTGGTTCATAAGGCGCATGAAAGTTGATGGAGCATTTGAAAGACCAAATGGCATGACAAGCTATTCATAGAGACCAAGTTTGGTCTTGAATGCCGTCTTCCATTCATCACCAATTGCCATGCGGATTTGGTGGTAACCACTACACAAATCTACTTTAGAGAAAATCATGGCACCACTTAACTCATCAAGCATGTCATCTAAACGCGGAATGGGATGGCGGTATCAAACGGTAATGGCATTGATGGGGCGACAATCCATACACATTCGTTGCGTCTCATCCGGTTTAGGAACAAGAATCACGGAAACCGCACAAGGACTAAGGCTTTCATGAACGTACCCTTTAGCGAGGAGATCTTGTATTTGGCGTTGAATCTCCTTTGTGTCTTCGGGGTTGGTGCGGTAGGTGGCGCGGTTCGGGAGCGGGGCGCCGGGTATGAGGTCGATGCGGTGCTCTATGCCCCGAAGCGGTGGAAGTCCATGAGGTAGCTCGTCGGGGAAGACATCTTGAAACTCCTTCAAAAGAGACAACAAAGACGAAGGAATGTTGGTTAAGTCGTTAGTCGCCGACGATGGTCCCTTGCAAATGAGCACATAGTGCAAAGTGGTGGACGGGTTTTCTTGCACTTCTATCCACTCGCTTTTGGTGGCTAAGAGGACACTCTTTATCTCACTAATGTATGGCTTGTGGCGCTCACTCTCTTTTTGGTGGGTCGCTCCCTCTCCTCTCAACTCACTATGGTGGTTGTGTTGTTGTGCCCTCGCTAAAGCCTTCGCATTGTCCGCGATGATTTGGCTAGGAGTCATTGGGCGAAGCTCAAACTTCTTATCCTTGACCGTGAAGGTGTATGCATTTGAGTGTCCATCATGTATAGCCTTCTTGTAAAATTGCCATGGGCGGCCAAGCAACATGTGGCACACCGTCATGGGCACCACGTCACACTCAATAGTGTCTTCATAAGGTCTGATCTTGAAGTTGACGGTGACGGTATGTTGTATCTTGACGTTGCCCTTGTCGCTCAACCATTGGACATGGTAAGGATGAGGGTGCTTGCGAAGCATGAGGTTGAGCTTCTCACACAACTCGGTGCTTGTGAGGTTATGGCAACTTCCTCCGTCGATGATGACATTTATTGACTTGCCACCAATACCGGCGCGGGTTTGGAAGATGTTACACCTTTGGTCTTCCATAGCTTGTGGTTGAGTTGTTAGCACCCTTGTGACCACAAGCGAGGGCCTAGGGTCATGCACACATAAGAGAGGGTCTTCTCCGCTTTCTTCATCGTAATCTTCTTCATTGGCGACGGCGGCTTGGACAAGAGCTTCGTATTCACCTTCACTTAGCGTCTCTATGTCACCATTCTCCATGGTGATCACGACTTTTGTATTCTTGCACTCGAAGGACTTGTGGCCTTGTGTGCCACACTTGAAACAAGTGATGTTAGAGGGTCCCGTAGAGGCCTTTGAGGAGGCGGTGGAAGTCACCGGTTGCTTCATGCGACTCTGTATAGTTGTTTGCTTGGGTGGTGTAGAGGAAACGGAAGGCTTGACACTTGTTGTAGGAGTGGCTGTGGCTAACTTGGAGGCGAAGTATGACTTGGACTTGGAGTACTTGATGTCCTCATTCACCTGGCGCTCAGCCTTGGAAGCTTGGTGAACCAACTCAACCATGTTGGAATATTGTTGGAACTCCACGACCCTCTTGATGGGGTAGTTGAGGCCATTAAAGAATCTAGCAATAGTTTGGTTCTCGGATTCTTCGATGTTGGCTCGCATCATAGTTAACTCCATCTCCTTGTAGAACTCCTCAACGGTCTTGGTGCCTTGCTTCAATTTTTGGAGTTTGTTGAAGAGGTCGGTCTTGTAGTGTGTTGGTACAAAGCGAGCGTCCATCTCTTCCATCATCTCTTCCCAAGTGTCAATTGGGTCTTCACCCTTTTCTTCCCTTAGAGTGACGACTTGCTCCCACCAAGTGTTGGCATAATCTTAAAATTCAAGAGACGCCATGGCCACTTTCTTGGCACCGGAGTAGTTGTGTATACGGAAGATCTTGTCGACCTTGAGTGCCCATGAGAGGTAGGCCTCGGCATCGTCTTCACCTATGAACTTGGGCATGTTGAACTTCAGCTTGCCAAACATGTTCTCTTCATCTTCCAAATTCCTTCGGCGAGGACGGATGCCTTCATCTCTTGCGGCTTGAGGTGGTTGAGGAGGTCTTCCACGTCCAACCATAGCATTGGGTTGGTGTTGAAGTTGAACACTAGCTTCACTTGGTTCACGATGATGATGTTGTTGAAGATCTTGACGAGGTTGTTGAGGTTGTTGACGACGTCGATTGATGGCCATCTCATCTTGAGCATGTGCCGGGTCTTCTCTTCCATGTTGGTCATGGCGAGGATGATTCCGGAAATCACGCCTCGGTGGATCTTGATGACCTTGATCTTGAGCATCAACATGTGGCTCACGATGAGGTGCCGGTTCCATGTTGTGGATGACGTTGTCGTGGGGTTGGTCGTCACGCCCATGGTGGGCATGGCGATCCACTTGATGACGGTCATGGTGTAGAACTTGTTCTTGTGGAGGGAGTTCATGGGGATGAGCATGGTGATGGAATTCTCCTCGCCTTGAGTTGGAGCGAGAGTCTTCCTGATGATCATGTGGGCGACGAAGTCGATGATGGTCTGCATGCCTTGAGTTGGAGCTTGAGGACGTATGTGTTATCACCAGATTTTGGCTAAATCAGGAGATGGGCCGCGATCAAGATGGGCTTGGAAGATTACACGTGGAAGATCTCTGAAGCGGCCTTGCACGGAGAATTTGGGCTAGATTGCCCGTGTATCTTTAATTATAGTAGATTGTATCTAGATTAAAAGTTAGAGTTTGTCTCGTACACGGTGGGGATTATTCCCACGTTAGAAAGTCCGCTGGACTATAAATATGTATCTAGGGTTTATGGAATAAACAACAACCAACGTTCAACACAAACAAATCTCGGCGCATCGCCAACTCCTTCGTCTCGAGGGTTTCTCCGGTAAGCACCATGCTGCCTAGATCGCATCTTGCGATCTAGGCAGCACTAAGCCTGCCCACGTTGTTCATGCGTTGCTCGTGCTGAAGCCTTTTTGATGGCGAGCAACGTAGTTATCTTAGATGTGTTAGGGTTAGCATTGTTCTTCGAATTACATGCTTTCGTTATGCGACCCTTGCACATCTAGCCGCCCTTACACCTATCTTAGGTGTAGGGGCGGCACCCCGCTTGATCATAGTTTAGTGGATCTGATCCGTTACGGTTGCTCCTTGTTCATCAAGGATTAGTTTAATATCCGCAATAGTTAGGCCCTACAAAGGGTTGGAGGATCCAGCGGCGTGTAGGGTGACGTTTGCTAGCCCTAGAAAGGATGTTCCGAGGATCAACCTCGTGTTGGTTTTTAGGCCCTGTCTAGGATCGGCTTACGGTCACCGTGCGCGAGCGCGAGGCCCAATCGTGAGTAGGATGATCCGATTATGCGGTGAAAACCCTAAATCGTCGTAGATCTAATTAGCTTTATCTTGATCAAGCAGGACCACCATATATTCGGACACCTTGTACGAATCATGGGTGGATCGGCTCTTTGAGCCGATTCACGGGATAACCCGAGAGCCGATCGAGGCTCGTATTTAATGTTTACGTGTATGCCATGCAGAAACTAAGCGAGGCATCATCCACACCTTCCCGACCAGGTATAGGTCGGGTGGCACGCCCTTGCGATAGCATCGGACGTGCGACCAGGAGGCTTTGCGGGCCGTCGCTCCGAGGGACCAGGGCCAGCCGCAGCCCTAGTTGTTCCCGGCTCTACCGTGTTGCCCGTCTCCGCCCGCCGGGGGGTTTCGACGTCAACACATTCACGGCACGCTCGGTGGGACAACCTTCGACATCCACAACATCGCCATCTACATCCGAGATGGCGGAAGGCACTCCGGTCAAGTACGAGGATCTGCCTGAGGAGCTCAAGAAGAAACATGACGAGATCAAGGCAACCCTCGAAGCCGAACTCATCGGCTCTTTCCACAGAACCCGCTCCCACGGCATCAGCATCAACATGGTGGATCTCAGCCACTCCATATGCCAGCCAGAGTTCTCCTTTGGTGTCAACATGGCAGGGCTTGCAAGCCGCCATGGCAAAGATGAAGCAGAAAGCAGCCAATCCCGTGGCAAGGGTAAAGAGGAGGCCGATCCACGCGACCGGCCCCAAGATAATGACAGGCGGTACCTGACAGAGGAGGAAGTGGGAAGCATGCGGTATCAACGTCCACTCTCCGAGCATCTCCTCGACAAATATGAGCAGCAGTACGACCGACGTCGGCGCTACGACATAGATGATGAGAGAATTTGTCGGTCTGATGCAGAGGACAGGAGGTACCGTCAGCATGATAGAAACAACGACGGGTGCAATCGTCGCGCTGAAGGAAGGTCAAGGGGGCAGGATGACATGGATAGGCACTGGACCTGTCCGTTCTTCAAACATTGCTCGGGACTCGGGAATGAGCCGATTGCCAACAATCGAGAACTGCCCAGAATGCAAACAAAGGAAGAAGGATGCAGCTAACGTGTCCGTGTTCAAGCCGTCTAGGGCCTCTCCCGCCTCGGAACAAGCATGCCGAGTCCGCTCGGGTGGAAGATCTCGAGGAACTAGAGGACGATGATGAAGAAGACAAATATCATCGGCCCGGTGGTGCCCCGATGGGCTCGGCCCGTTCCCGAAGCGAAGGGTTCAGCGTCGCGTGGGTTGGAAGAAGCCGAAAGGTTGTACCCGCACACGCCGAGGAAGGCACGGCCTGATCTGGCCGCCAAAATTCAGCGAACCCTAGACGAAGAAGGTCGGCCACAAAGAAAAGAGTGGCGCCCCAAGCAGAGGAAAGCCGATGATGATACATCGGCTGGCACAAACATGGTCTTCATTCTTCCAACGGAGTTTAGCGCTCCAATGTTATATGAAGCACCTGTGGCACAATTGGACTGCGGCCCCCGGCCGGTCATCTTTGAGAAGCCGAAAGAAAGAAGTTACAGGCATCTGAAGGCCCTGTACTTGCGAGGTTACATCAATGGGCAGCCTGTCAACAAGATGTTGGTAGACACCGGGGCGGCAGTTAACATTATGCCATACTCCATGCTACGTTGGTTGGGACGCTCCAGCTCGGATCTGATCAAGACCAATGTGACACTGAGCGATTTCAACGGCCAAGCATCTGACGCACAAGGTGTTCTGAATGTGGATCTGACCGTAGGAAGGAAAACTGTCCCTACGACGTTCTTTATTGTCGACGAGCAAGAGTACCTACATCTGTCTTACTAGGGAGAGATTGGATCCACGCCAATCGTTGCATTCCATCCACAATGCACCAATGCCTAATACAGTGGGATGGAGATGAAGTAGAAGTCGTCCATGCAGATGATTCAGTCGAGGTTTCAACAGCCGGCATGGACATTTGGGAGACATTGGGCCAAGAGCCGCTCTCAGGCATCAATTTGGACGACTGTGAGCGCATCGACGTGACAAAGAACGGGGTTAGGCTGGTTTTATCCACCGGCCTGACCGTGTAACAAAGCAAATGTCGATGGATGAACGTGGCGAGGCTGATCCTTGTGATCGGCCCCAAAAAATTTATGAAGGGACATTACAAAACCTTCACCGAGCAAGCAACGTGGAGGCCGATTCCAGCAATCGGCCAAAATTATCCTCACCATCCATTTTGCCTGGGTTCGACGTTTGGTCCAACATGGATTACCTAAAGAGCCGATACCATCAAGTCTTTCGACAGAATCGGCTCGGGGGGGCGCCTGGGTGGATAAAACACGAGGATATGCAGTAGAAGCGTCTCATCCTTTGGAGATAGGTGTCAGAATATGGGGGCTGATACATAAATCGGCTGAAATTTTTTAAGCACAGCCGATGTGCAGACATCGACTTAAGGATCAATGGAGCAGGAAGTGGATTTCCCCTTCAAGGACCCCTGATTCCCATTGGCAAGTCTTCAAGTTCAGCGGTGCTAGCAGCAAAAACGTGACATCTTCTAGAACCAGGACTGCAGGATTGAGGATCGTAACCCTGACTAACGACAAGGGCAGCATAAACGTGCAAGTCAGGGTAGGGATGAGCCTAACGAAGGGAGCATATCTCTTCTAAGACCAGCGGAACAGCCGATGACGAAGCAATCGGCTGTAACGTTTTGACCGAGGTGGTGACGTGGTAGCTGTCACTTCCAGGGGTTGTTACGTCCAGAGTTTGGAGGGCATCAGAAATGCAAGGACATCCTCACCGGAAGTTGCTTCAGCCTGCCAAGGATGATGCGCCGATCTGGTCAGCAAGGCGCAAGAATTGAACTAAAGAAGCTCGGGGGGCAGCTCACACTGAAGGTTCCCTGCTCTTGGGAGCCGATTTTGTTGGAATCGGTTGGCTCTGCAT
The DNA here is from genome assembly GCF_022539505.1 of Lolium rigidum. Lineage (NCBI taxonomy): Eukaryota > Viridiplantae > Streptophyta > Magnoliopsida > Poales > Poaceae > Lolium > Lolium rigidum. Next base: position 205,741,416 of record NC_061513.1, on the reverse strand, counting down.
TGCAACTTGGATAAGGCTCGGGGGGCAACTCACCCGGAAAGTTTTTTGTTCTGGGGAGCTGATTTTGTTGGAATCGGCTGGCTCTACATCACAACTGTTCTGAAGAGGGGTGCTTTTGTTACGGAGCTATCAGTGTCAGCATCCAAGCTTATTCAGTAACAGTTCCAGGGCTCTCTTGAAGGCACCTGCCCAAAACCGTATTACCAGCTTGCTGGATTGGCTGGTTTCATAATCAGGTTTTATGATCCTTTTGGAGGTATCTCATGATCCAAAGCCGATGCGCGACCATTAACTCTAGTACGAATGCGCAAAGTGGCCAGGGTGCCAGTTCGGCAGTGCTATCAGGGGAGTTCTGGCATACAAGACAGCTTTCTGCTCATTGAACTGTGGGTAGTCATCTGCAGTATCGGCTGGTTGGCCCTGCATGATAGCTCTCTCAGAGAAGGTCGAGCTCCGGTCCATTTGTCTGAATTATGTGTCTTCATCACTGTCTTCGCCCTAATTGAGGCGTGTGGGGCAGCTGGCCTGGTAGATGCCCTGTTGTTAGAAGCCGATTGGAGTGTCGTCGGCTGGTCCTGCATCGCAATCTTCTCCAAAGATGATGATCCACCAGAGCCCAAAGTTATCAGAAAAGATGAAGGATAGATTATGAGGGACCATTGTGTTGCCATCGGCTCATTTGAACATTGGTTAAGTGGATAATCGGCGCAGTCAGCGTAATGGGGAATCGGCTAAATCGGCATAAAGGAAATCGGCAAGATCAAATTGGGGAAATTTTTCATTGATGAACAAGATTTCTTACATAAAGAGCTGATTGCTCTCAAAAGGAAGTACTAGGGGATACATTGCCCCGTCTACTACTACTGGCCCTATGATAAGATCCTATCTAGGGGCCGTTGCTGCCCTCGTCGTTGTCGTCGCCGTCATCGCCACTGTCGGCGCTACTCCCCGCCGGCTCGTCGTCGCTGCTCCAGCGGCCGCCGGCAGGACCCTCATTGTCCTCGTCCTCCTCGTCAGCATCGTCGTCGTCGCTGTCGACGTCGCTGAGGTTCCCGGGCCAGAGGCAGTGGCGTTTGGCCGGCGGCTCGTCGGAGGAGTTATCATCGTCCTCCTCCTCCTCCTTCGCCTCCTCGGAGGAGGTGAAGTCGTCCCAGGAGAAGCGATCGTCATCGCTCTCCTCCTCCGATTCCCCGTCGGCGAGGAAGCGGAGGTCGCTCTCCCCACTGGTCAAGGACTTGTCTTCCTCGGACCAGATGGAGGAGGCGTGGTCTTCCAGGTCCCATCCTTCTGGTGCGCGAATGTCCGGCGGCGTCTCGCGGGAGGAGGAGGGCCCAAGGGAAAGTTCCGATGAGGTGGAGGAAGAGGAAGACATGGTGCGCGGAAGGGCTTTTGGAGTGCTAATGCGGAGATGATGAGGAGGAGAACTGTTCGGTGCGGTTGAATAAAAGAAGTGGGGATTTAATGTTCGAACAGTTTTCGAGGAGGTGGTGCCAAAAAACTGTCAAATCGTGCAGAGAAGTTGGGAAGGCAAGTCGTCATGATGAAACATACTGCGACGGTTCTGCTCTGCCACGACATGACCCTTCGGAGGAAAAAACAGAGTGGTTTTGAAATTATCATTACCAAAACCAGGGGGGCATGTGTTATCACAAGATTTTGGCTAAATCAGGAGATGGGCCGCGATCAAGATGGGCTTGGAAGATTACACGTGGAAGATCTCTGAAGCGGCCTTGCACGGAGAATTTGGGCTAGATTGCCCGTGTATCTTTAATTATAGTAGATTGTATCTAGATTAAAAGTTAGAGTTTGTCTCGTACACGGTGGGGATTATTCCCACGTTAGAAAGTCCGCTGGACTATAAATATGTATCTAGGGTTTATGGAATAAACAACAACCAACGTTCAACACAAACAAATCTCGGCGCATCGCCAACTCCTTCGTCTCGAGGGTTTCTCCGGTAAGCACCATGCTGCCTAGATTGCATCTTGCGATCTAGGCAAGCACAAGCCTGCCCACGTTGTTCATGCGTTGCTCGTGTCTGAAGCCTTTTTGATGGCGAGCAACGTAGTTATCTTAGATGTGTTAGGGTTAGCATTGTTCTTCGAATTACATGCTTTCGTTATGCGACCCTTGCACATCTAGCCGCCCTTACACCTATCTTAGGTGTAGGGGCGGCACCCGCTTGATCATAGTTTAGTGGATCTGATCCGTTACGGTTGCTCCTTGTTCATCAAGGATTAGTTTAATATCCGCAATAGTTAGGCCCTACAAAGGGTTGGAGGATCCAGCGGCGTGTAGGGTGACGTTTGCTAGCCCTAGAAAGGATGTTCCGAGGATCAACCTCATGTTGGTTTTTAGGCCCTGTCTAGGATCGGCTTACGGTCACCGTGCGCGAGCGCGAGGCCCAATCGTGAGTAGGATGATCCGATTATGCGGTGAAAACCCTAAATCGTCGTAGATCTAATTAGCTTTATCTTGATCAAGCAGGACCACCATATATTCGGACACCTTGTACGAATCATGGGTGGATCGGCTCTTTGAGCCGATTCACGAGATAACCCGAGAGCCGATCGAGGCTCGTATTTAATGTTTACGTGTATGCCATGCGGGAAACTAAGCGAGGCATCATCCACACCTTCCCCGACCGGGTATAGGTCAGGTGGCACGCCCTTGCGATAGCATCGGACGTGCGACCAGGAGGTTTGCGGGCCGTCGCTCCGAGGGACTGGGGCCAGCCGCAGCCCTAGTTGTTCCCGGCTCTACTGTGTTGCCCGTCTCTGCCCGCCAGGGGGTTTCTGACGTCAACAGTATGAAGCTCATGAGAGTACTAATCTTGCACCGAGCTTGATGATGATGAGGAAGTAGAGCGATGTCGGTGTCGGCGACCCAAGTTGTTGATGGCGCGCTCGAGACTATCCATGCGCCGCTCCATGTTCGCATCATTGGCCGCCATTTGGCCATTCAAGTTATCCGTAGCTTCTCGAAGTAGGGTCATATCTTGATTGACGATGGTGAAGTTGTTGGCCACCTCATCATATTGCTCGTCGATGCGTGTCTCAAACAAGGCGAGTTGCTCCTTGAACTCTTGGCGTTGAGTCCATAGGTTGTGTTGTGTAACCAACCGCTAGTTGTTGTGGAGGACTCCGTCGTCCTTCGCTTTATCTCCGTTCCTATCCATGAGATCAAGGCAAGAGCTATATGGTGGTGATTAGTGGAGAAACTACCTTCGGGTCTTACCTTGAAGTGATGGCATTGGGTCAACTAACGATACCGAGAGCAAAATGATTTGTGTTGGGGTATATATGCACACAAAAACACACGCAAAAGCTAGCAAATATGGTGGTAGGTTAGGATGGTGGAAAGCCAAATGAAAAAATCCAAGATCAAGTGTATTGTTAAAAGTGGGTAAGCTCCAAAAATCAAATGTCCAAATGGTGATCACGAAAACACAAAAGATGTGGAACGCACACACGAGATGATTGGGGTTAGTGTGACCAAGGAATGGGCGGAAAAATACAAGACCAACCAACAAGGTGGTGCCCGGTGTCACACTAACACAAGGAGAGTCAAAGCTTTGGTTGCAACGGAGAGACACCAAGATTTACACGCGGCCCTCTCTTCTCGTTTCTCTCTTTTGCTTAAAAGCTTTTTGCTCTTTTGTGTTTGGTGGCACTTGACACTCTTTTTATTGTAGCACGTGGACTCTATTTGTGTTTTGTCGGGTTTTTTCTCGCACTATATTAGCGTTAGCCTCGCTTTTGCTATTTTGCCACACGAGTTTTGCTTATAAGCTTGACTCAACACTACGCACACACCTCACAACGGGGACGCATGCAATGTCTCGCAACACTTGACAAGCAATGCTCGGGAGGTTTGGATTGCAAAAGGAAAAGGGATTTGCAAGTTATACCTAGATGTGGCGTAGGCGGTGATGATCACGCAACTTGCAATATGGTGGTGGGATCAAGAGTACGTTTGCAAGTCGGGGTGCCGAGAGTGTCGTCGCTTGCGTCGGAGCTGCGGATTAGTGTTACACAAAAGGCACTCAAACCAGAACAAACAAACACAAAGGTAAAGTCGTGGTCGAAATGGAGTTGCCGAGCTTGGCTTGTTCTTGGCGGCAGTGCCGACCTAGTTGGGGCGGCAGTGCCGGCCTTGAGGTGGCGGCAGCGCCGGCCTGGGTGGCAGTGCCGGCCTGGCAGGGGCGGCAGTGCCGGTCCCTGATGAACAGCTCGAACTGTTCTTCGCGAAAAACGGACCCAAATCAACCGAAACAAGTAAAATCGATGGAATTGAAGTCTAGAAAGTGGGGAAAACGTAGATCAACCAGAGGGGCATGAAATCCATGGATCAAAACCACTAAAAACGCAACAAAATCGCTGATCTGACCAAAGGCAAATTAGGGCTTTTTTTGGGGAATTTTTTGGAAAAAAATTGGGGCGAAATTGGGTGGATGGGTGTCAAATCCGGGCTAACCAAGAGCTGCTGGTACCATTTGATGAGGCCTAAGGGCTAGGATGTGCCCAGATTCCACGAATTTGACCAAGTTTGTGGATGAATGAGGTGGGAGAGGAAGAAGAACACAAGATCCAATACAAACACACACACACAACCCAACACAAACCAAATTTACTCCCTTGGTAGGTTAGACCACGCCAATAGAACCACTTCTTAGAGAGACCCTTGGGTAGAATCTAACAAGTGGGAGATTGGTGTTAGAGATCTCAACTAGAACTTGGATGAGAGAGGTGATAGCCTTGAATCATCCATGAAGAGTAGAAATCCCTCAAGAGTGCCTTGATACAAAGAACATAGTTCTAGGGAGACAAAGCTCAAAGTAGCTTAAGCCTAAATCTTATCTAACCCTAATTTGGGGAGAGGGATGAGGTACTTATAGGTCCAGATTCGTACAGGGGCATAATAGGCATTACAATAAAGTATCCTGGTCCATAGATGATAAATAGACGGTCTGGATGAAGTCAACTTTGGTGGGGCCGGCAGTGCCGGCCTGGCTCCAGCGGTAGTGCCGGCCTGCGTCGTTGTTGCATCATCAGAAGGTGGGGCCGGCAGTGCCGGCGGCTGGAGGTCGGCAGTGCCGGGGTGAGCAGGCCGGCAGTGCCGGTGTCCTGGGGCCGGCAGTGCCGGAGTGTCGAGGCCGACAACTCCGGTGTGTCGAGGCCGGCAGTGCTGGTCTTGAGTGATTGTCTCCGACTGGAATCCTTCTTCTCATTCTTCCGTGTTCAGCAACGGGTCTCCTGCGACGTACTCCTCTCGAGGCTCGTACCTAATGACACACAGTATATCGGCATGAGGTAGCATTCCTGAAAGTATAGAGATGGTAAACCTAGAGGGGGGTGAATAGGTTTCTACAAGTTTTAATTCTTTCTTTGCAATATTAGGCTTTGCGGAATATAAAGGTGAGCCTAATGCAAACTAGGTGAAGCAACCTATATGAGGATACAACTAACTCGAGCACGAAGGCTCTCACGAGCGATTAAATCACAAGTAAGGAGTTCGGTTAGAGATAACCGATAGCACGCGGAGACGAGGATGTATTCCCGTGTTCCCTTGCTTTGCAACAAGGTACGTCACGTTTGGAGGGGTGGAGGTCCCACGAAGGATTCCCCACGCCACGAAGGCTCACCCTATTCTCCGGAGCCTATCCCACGAAGGAATAGCTCACTCACTTGTGGTAGACTTTGAGGTAGCCTCCAAACCTTCACAATCTTGCCCGGAGCAAACCCACAGCCCGGATGCTTCCGGAATCCTCTTGCCCACCTAGGGTTTCCAAGGAACCCTAGGAAGCAAGCTTCTCGGTGAATACAAGGGGGGATGAGATTTGGCTTGGTAGAACAGTAGATCGGGTCCTCCTCTAGCGATTCCCCGGAGGGATTTGAGTTTGGGTGGAGGAGGAGGTAGATCCGAGGCTTTTGGTGTTTCTAGCAATGGAGTAAGAGAGAGAGAGAGCTCAAGAACAACTTGTAGTGTAGTGCCTAACTGTTCAGAGGTAGGAGAAGGCCTATTTATAGTGTTCTTCGAAATATGGCCGTTGGTCACTTGCCACCTCAGCATTTCTCTCGACAAACCCGGTTGACCGGACCACAGGGTGGTGAGGCCAGTCGGACCGGGCCAGTGACCGGATGCCCTTTGCATCGTCCTGGAGCTCCTTCGGTTGGCGCCCGGTTGGCGACCGGTCGACCGGGCCGCACGCCGGACGCTCCGGTTGGTAGGCCGGTTGACCGGTCGGCAACCGGATATGTTGGTTCCTCGTATGGAGCCCGGTTGGCGGCCGGTCGACCGGGCCGTGCGCCGGACTCGCCCCGTTGGCGACCGGTTGGCCGGGCAGCACGCCGGATCGGCCGGTCCGTAGTCCGGTTCGGACCGGACTCGCGGACCGGATTTCTGCTGTAGACCCCTTTTTGATTGTTGTTGAAGTGGGGGGTCTCCTTTAGCCTTCTTGTTCCTTTGATACACCATTTATGCCTCTTTGCCTAATACCTGAGATTATCCTTATAAACATATTAGGCCAAAACTCTAGCACGGTGTCATTGTTACCAAAATAATGGATAAGGGCAAAATACCCTTACAATCTCCCCCTTGTTGGTATACGATGACAAACCGAGGTAGAGTCACAAATAGATATTATGATAAGTTCTAAACCTTGATTCCATATAAGATATTACGACAGCTCCCCCATAATGTGTGCACTTGGAGATTTTGCGTTTGAATGCAAAGTGCACCATTTGTGAAACATGAGAAGCTCCCCCAATATCTTTAGGAAACAAGCATGGTATGGAGATGTGCATATCAAGATATATAAGCATAGCACACATAATTATCCTAACATAGAGTAGCACACATAATAGTCATCTATACACATCCATACACTAATTATTGGAAGTAGCAAATGGTTCTTGAAAAATCAAAGCAAATAAGCACAAGCCATATAAAATCCAAATAAAGCAACTCACATGGCTTGTGGCAATCAAAGAACCCCGTGGTCCTAGACTCTACTCTCTTCTCCCCCTTTGGCATCGGAACACCAAAAAGGCAAAGAAAAGAGGAGAGATGCTATCGCACCCATCAGTAGAACTCATGCCCGGTCGAGTAGGAGCTCTCGCCATCTCCGCGTGCAGCCGCATCACCCTCATCCTCATCACCATCATCATCAGCAGGGGTAGGATCACGAGCAGTCCTAGGAGGGAGGGCACTATGAGCGTACACGGAGAAGTCGAAGTTCTGGATCATCTCATCGGTAAGGAGAGGCATCTCCCACTGAGCTGCTACCACAGGCTCCATCTCAGGTCCAGAAGGAGGAACAGGGTGATTCCGTGAGGCCATGAACTCATTCTGGCGCCTCTGTGTCTCCTGGTTCACAGTAAGGCTCTGATGTGCAACATCATTGGTGTTCTTGCACATTTGCCACATGCTGGAGAAGAAGCGAGCGGCACCATGCTTGGAGCGCCGAGAGTAGCTGGAGCTAGCATCATGATGATGGTGTTCCTTGGAACGGCGCTCAGCGGAGGGCATCATGGAGGGAACGTCCGGACGAGTGGCCTCCTGAGTGGGTATCCTGAATGGGTCCATGATGACTCTTTCACCAAGAACGTTGAGAGGAGCGGGAACAATGTAGTTGATGAGCCGCTGAACATACCGAGCATAGTTGGGAGTCATGCGGTCCATAACCGCACGCTTCGCTTCACGGTGGATAAGATCACAACCATCAATCTTCCTTACCTGTCAGGATGACAATAGTACATCAGATTTAGGTGATAGTTCCTGACTTCACTTGTGTCGCTAGACTTGCTGATGAGGCTTTCACGGAACATCTTGGCAAGGACAAGATATGAGTAGTACATCCCAGAGATAGTGGGAGGTCCAGGTGTAGGGTTCGCAGGATAGCAGAAGGAGATGTCACCCTTAGTAAGCTTGGACCGTGAATGAATCTTGTACCCTGGAGCACTGTCACCACCACAACCCATGGCTGCACGGAACTGAGAGTAGGAGCATGAGTACTTCTCCTTGCCAGTCATCCAGGTGATGGTTGATGACGCGTAAAGCACACGCCCGTTGGGAACCCCAAGTGGAAGGTGTGATGCGTACAGCAGCAAGTTTCCCTCAGTAAGAAACCAAGGTTTATCGAACCAGTAGGAGTCAAGAAGCACGTTGAAGGTTGATGGCGGAGGAGTGTAGTGCGGCGCAACACCGGGGATTCCGGCGCCAACGTGGAACCCGCACAACACAATCACAGAACTTTTCCCCAACGTAACAAGCGAGGTTGTCAATCTCACCGGCTTGCTCGTAAACAAAGGATTAGATGTATAGTGTGGATGATGATGATTGTTTGCGAATAACAGTAAAGAACAATTGCAGCAGATTGTATTTCAGATGTAAAGAATAGGACCGGGGTCCACAGATCACTAGCGGTGTCTCTCCCATAAGATAGCGAGATGTTGGGTGAACAAATTACAGCTTGGGCAATTGACAAATAAAGAAGGCATAACAATGCAAATGCATATATCATGATGAGTACTATGAGATTTAATCAGGGCATTACGACAAAGTACATAGACCGCTATCCAAGCATGCATCTATGCCTAAAAAGTCCACCTTCAGAGTTATCATCCGAACCCCTCCAGTATTAAGTTGTAAACAATAGACAATTGCATTAAGTATGGTGCGTAATGTAATCAACACAAATATCCTTAGACAAAGCATCGATGTTTTATCCCTAGTGGAAACAGCACATCCACAACCTTAGAACTTTCTGTCACTGTCCCGGATTTAATGGAGGCATGAACCCACTATCGAGCATAAATACCCCCTCTTGGAGTCACAAGTATCAACTTGGCCGAGCCTCTACTAGCAACGGAGAGCATGCAAGAACATAAATAACATATATGATAGATTGATAATCAACTTGACATAGTATTCAATATTCATCGGATCCCAACAAACACAACATGAAGGATTACAAATAGATGATCTTGATCATGATAGGCAGCTCACAAGATCTACATGATAGCACAATGGGGAGAAGACGATCATTTAGCTACTGCTATGGACCCATAGTCCAGGGGTGAACTACTCACACATCGATCTGGAGGCGATCATGGCGATGAAGAGACCTCCGGGAGATGATTCCCCTCTCCGGCAGGGTGCCGGAGGCGATCTCCTGAATCCCCCGAGATGGGATTGGCGGCGGCGGCGTCTCTGGAAGGTTTTCCGTATCGTGGCTCTCGGTACTGGGGGTTTCGCGACGAAGACTATATGTAGGCGGAAGGGCCGGTCAGGGGGCCACACGAGGGCCCCACACAACAGGCCGGCGCGGCCAAGGCTTGGGCCGCGCCGCCCTAGTGTGGCGCCACCTCGTGGCCCCACTTCGTAAGTCCTCCGGTCTTCTGGAAGCTTCGTGGAAAAATAGGCCCCCGGGCGTTGATTTCGTCCAATTCCGATAATATTTCCTTACTAGGATTTCGAAACCAAAAACAGCGAGAAAACATCAATCGGCTCTTCGGCATCTCGTCAATAGGTTAGTGCCGGAAAATGCATAATAATGACATATAATGTGTATAAAACATGTGAGTATCATCATAAAAGTAGCATGGAACATAAGAAATTATAGATACGTTTGGGACGTATCAAGCATTCCCAAGCTTAGTTCCTACTCGCCCTCGAGTAGGTAAACGATAACAAAGATAATTTCTGAAGTGACATGCTATCATAATCTTGATCATACTATTGTAAAGCATATGAGATGAATGCAGCGATTCGAAGCAATGATGAAGATAATGAGTAAACTAATGAATCATATAACAAAGACTTTTCATGAATAATACTTTCAAGACAAGCATCAATAAGACTTGCATAAGAGTTACTCATAAAGCAATAAATTCAAAGTAAAGGTATTGAAGCAACACAAAGGAAGATAAAGTTTCAGCGGTTGCTTTCAACTTCAACATATATATCTCATGGATAATTGTCAACACAAAGTAATATAACAAGTGCAATAAGTAAACATGTAAGAATCAATGCACACAAGTTGATACAAGTGTTTGCTTCTAAGATAGAAAGAATAGGCAAACTGACTCAACAATAAAGTAGAAGATAGGCCCTTCGCAGAGGGAAGCATTGATTACTATATTTGTGCTAGAGCTTTTCATTTTGAAAACAAGAAACAATTTTGTCAACGGTAGTAATAAAGCATATGTGTTATGTATAAGACATCTTATAAGTTGCAAGCCTCATGCATAGTATACTAATAGTGCTCGCACCTTGTCCTAATTAGCTTGGGTTAACACGGATTATCATTGCATAGCATATGTTTCAACCAAGTGTCACAAAGGGGTACCTCTATGCCGCCTGTACAAAGGTCTAAGGAGAAATCTCGCATTGGATTTCTCGCTTTTGATTATTCTCAACTTAGACATCCATACCGGGACAACATAGACAACAGATAATGGACTCCTCTTTAATGCATAAGCATTCAACAACAGTTATTATTCTCATAAGAGATTGAGGATTAGCTATCCACACTGAAACTTCCACCATGAATCATGGCTTTAGTTAGCGGTCCAATGTTCTTCTCTAACAGTATGCATACTCAAACCATTTGATTGTGAGAACCGCCCTTACTTCAGACAAGATGAACAAGCATAGCAACTCACATGATATTCAACAAAGGTAAAAGAGTTGATGGCGTCCCCAGAAACATGGTTACCGCTCAACAAGCAACTTACTAAGAAATAAGACACATAAGTACATATTCTTCACTACGATAGTTTTTAAGCTATTTTATCCCATGAGCTATATATTGCAAAGGTAAAGAATAGAAATTTTAAAGGTAGCACTCAAGTAATTTACTTTGGAATGGCGGAGAAATACCATGTAGTAGGTAGGTATGGTGGACACAAATGGCATGGTTATTGGCTCAAGGATTTGGATGCACGAGAAGAATTCCTCTCAATACAAGGCTAGGCTAGCAAGGTTGTTTGAAGCAAACTCAAGTATAAAAGGTGCAGAAAAACTCACATATGAACATATTGTAGCTATTATAAGACTTTACATTGTCTCCTTGTTGTTCAAACACCTCAACCATAAAATATCTAGACTCTAGAGATCAATCATGCAAACCAAATTTTAACAAGCTCTATGTAGTTATTCATTAATGAGTACAAGGTACATGATGCAAGAGCTTAAACAAGATCTATATGAGCACAACAATTGCCAAGTATCACATTATTCAAGACATCAAACCATTTACCACATGCGGCATTTTCTGTTTGCAACTAGGGCTGGACAAAAAGCTCGAAGATCAGCGAGTTAAATGAGTGCTCGTTTGCTCGACTCGTTTGAGCTCGGCTCGTTTTGTTAATGAGCCGAGCTGAGCATTAGTTTTTGCTCATTAAGGTTAACGAGCTAAACAATCGAGCCGACTATGTTCGTGAGCTACTCGTTAAGATCCGTAACAAGCTAGACTTCACCAGTTTTGACTGCAAGTACCTTAGTTATCTCAAATATTTGGCAGGAAGGGGCCAAACAAAATAGTGTTCTTTAACCATGCTTGAAACTCCTACATTAGGATCTAAAAATCTATGCTTCCTCTCTTCCTCACTAGGCAATACACATGTTTGTTTTTCATTGCCTCCTTAACGATCCTTAACGAGCTGCTCGCGAGCGCTCGCAAGAACATAACGAGTCGAGCCGAACAATGATTTCAGCTCGTTATTCTTAACGAGCTTAACGACTCGAGCCTTAATGATCACGAGCTTAACGAGCCGAGCCTTAACGATCCGAGCAGCTCGTTAGTCCACCCCTATTTCCAACCATATAACAATGAATGAAGTAGTTCAAATTTCGCAATGAACATTAAAGATGAAGCTAAGAACATATATATGTGTTCATACGAAACAGCGGAGCGTGTCTCTCTCCCAAAAAAAGAATGCTAGGATCCGATTTATTCAAACAAAAACAAAAATAAAACAAACAGACGCTCCAAGTAAAGCACATAAGATGTGACGGAATAAAAATATAGTTTCACTAGAGGAACCTGATAAGTTGTCGATGAAGAGGGGATGCCTTGGGCATCCCCAAGATTAGACGCTTGAGTCTTCTTAAAATATGCATGGATGAACCACGGGGGCATCCCCAAGCTTTGACTTTTCACTCTTCTTGATCATATTGTATCATCCTCCTCTCTTGACCCTTGAAAACTTCCTCCACACAAAACTCGAAACAAACTCATTAGAGGGTCAGTGCATAATTCATATATTCAGAGGTGACATAATCATTCTTAACACTTTTGGACATTGCACAAAGCTACTGAAAGTTAATGGAACAAAGAAATCCATCAAACATAGCAAAACAGGCAATGCGAAATAAAAGGCAGAATCTGGTCAAACAATTACC
>NC_061513.1:205713276-205728908 GCF_022539505.1 Lolium rigidum | reverse complement strand
AAAATAGTGATGCAAAATGGATGTATCAATTGGTAAGTATGATGCTTCTTGTTTGTATTTTGTTTATCGACACTTCACTCCATAAACCCGTGGTTTGGTTTACTAAGTTCAGTTTCGCTTGGGGACAAGCGAGGTCTAAGCTTGGGGGAGTTGATACGTCCAATTTGCATCACTGTTTTATATCATAATTTACTGTTATTCATTGATATATTTCATATTTAGAGGTAATAATTATGTCATTCCATGTATTTTTGCATGTTTGATGATTATTGGAGAATTAACCGCCGGAACCAGGAATCTGCTGGAAAAAGGACCGTCAAGACACCATATTTCTGAAGACCGACAATTCCCAGAAAATATACAGAAAGTCATATTTTTCCAGATGACAAAGAAAGCCAGAAGGGGAGGCAGACATGGGCCCTGAGCATGGTCAGGGCGCCCTAGCCCACTTCGGACGATGCCCCCTCGCGTATTTCAACCCCCGAGAAACCTAATATCAGGGGAGCGACCAGAGAAATATTCCGCCGCCGCTACGGGGTGGAGAAGCAGAGAGAAAGAAAAGCTCTCCGGCAGGCAGAATCATGCCGGGGAAATTCCTTCCCGAAAGGGGGAGATCATCGCCATCATCACTACCATCGAGCTGGACTTCATCGGGATCATCATCTCCATCATCTCCACCACCAGCACCATCATCACCGCTGTCTCCACGCTGTCCCGCTGTAACATCTGGGGTTTGATACTTGTCTAGTTCACAGGGGAAACTTTCCCGGTGTTGATTACTCCTTGTAGTTGATGCTACTGAGTGAAACCATGTAATTAAGGTTTATGTCCAGATTGATATTCATCATTATATCACCTCTGATTATGATCCATATGATGTCTCGTGAGTATTTCGTTTAGTTCTTGAGGACATGGGAAAAGTCATGTTGATTAGTAGTGGAACTATGTTGAGTAATATGCAATGATTTGATATTTAAGTTGGGGATTTCTATTTTCGTGCCCTCGGGTCCTTAGTTGTACTCAGTTTTCCCCAACCGCTTAAATTTCCTCAGTTTTCCCCACCCTCTAGTTTGAAACACTCACAAGTGCTGGAGCGGCCGGTAGCCGTCAGGTCAGAGGCCTTGACCGTTAGTCTAACCAGGTGTGGCTGCATAGGGGCATCTCCTCCCTGACCGTCTCGTGCTGACGGGTAGGGTCAGGAGACACGTCAGAGCAGCCATCCATCTATCGCTGACGTGTGGGCCGTTTTATTTCCTGATTTTATACGCGGAGCTACCAATGACAAATGGGGCCGCTCTATAGGGCTGCCGCAGCCAATGACCAGTGGGGTCGTCTATTTTTCAGGAAAAGACATATATTGCCGCTCTGTGGGGCTGCCGCAGCCAATGACCAGTGGGGTCGTCTATTTATTTAGAGAAAATCATATATTGCCGCTCTATGGGGCCTCCGCAACCAATGACCGCTGGGGTCGTCTATTTATTTAGAGAATATCATAGAGAGAAGCAACAAGTTCGCTAATTAATTTTTCTTAAGCTAGACCCAGCAGGTGACTATTTTCGCAGCTTAATCTAAAGTGAATTTTATGCTAAACATGGCTGGAACCTAGTGTTGTGTATCTCATTAGTCACCGGAGAACCGCTGGCAGCTCGTTCCCCACCCTCGGACGGAGCAGCCATCGCCGGTGCCTCGTCGCGCCGCCGGCTCTGTCCCCCGGCGGCGTCGGATAGACTGCGGCGCTGCACGTCAACCACGGCTCCATCACTTGTTTCGTCCGCACGCATTGTACCCACCGCAGGAAAGTCCGCCGCAAGAAGATCCGCCGCCCACGACGACCGGGGTTTGTTCCGCGCACCAATTCGTAGTATATCTTGGTAAGACCTCCGCTTCTACCTCCCCCGCCCCCTAATCGATTCGGTTCCCGTAATTTATTGAAGTTTGCAGGTGCGAAATAGTCCTCAATGTCTGGTCGTAGCGGGTACACCGGCGAGGTTGGGGATTCGATCATGTCGTGGCCACGTTCTACTTCTCCTACCTCGTCGGAAGTGCATGTATCTAGCTTCTGCTCTCTGTACTACCGTTGAATTTGAAGTGCCTCCATGGCCTGTTGGAGTGATTTCAGTTGTTCTTTTTTCCATTATTGTTACAGTTAGCCAGGCAAGCCGATGATCCATGGTACATTGCATACCAAGATGAATCAACCCAGTGGTGTAGCCAGAGGATGGATTTGGAGGAGAAGGTGGCCAATTTAGGTGATGAATTGGCCTCGTAAAAACTCGATGATATTCGAGCTGAATCGTACTCGTGGAGGAAGAAAAGAAGAATTCAGAGCTTATTCGCAAGGAGAAGTTGAGAGTTGAGACAGATCTTGCCGTATTTGATCAAGTGGTAGAAAATCTAGAACATGAACTTCAAGTGATGGGAGAGGAGAAAAGTAGATTCATCTGGGAAGTTTTATTAGGTGTCATCCCTGTCCTGGCAGTTATGTGGTTGTGGTAGACGATTTAGATAGTATAGAATTGTTATTCAGTAGATGGCTCTAACCAATGTATTTTGTTGTGGCTCTAACCACTTTATTTTGGCGTACAATTTCCTAGTTGTGCTAAGTAATGCGCGTGATAATTTTATCATGCATGAACATCTTATAAAAGTGAAGGATCCCAAAAGTGAAAGCATGTACCAGCCTCTCGGATCAAATACATATCAATCTTCCCAATCAAGTTGGGATAGAATTCAAATCATACATACGGATGTACATGGACACATCAAGAACGTGGAGAAGCTTTTTTGAGACGGAGGTAGTGGTTCGAACAATTTTATCCCAATTTGAAATTGAAAAATACAAATTTATCATAATTTATCCCAATTTGCGGCGTCGAACATGGCCGCACAGCGATGGGCAAGAAGGGCCGGGACGACGGGCGGCTGAGGGGTGGTCATCTGCGCCATCCGCCGTCGAAGTGATGTTGTAGGCGATGGCTTCAATGTTCGTGGCATCGATGACCACTGTCGGCACCGCCGCTGTCTTGGTGTACTTCATCAGCGACGGATTTGTGGAGGGCTGGATCGGCGGCTTCGCAGCGCGGTTGTAGACGATGGCTTCAATCATCTTGGCATCGATTCGCACTCTCGGCACCGGAAGTGAGACATCAACAGGCTCCGACATTGAAGGTTGGATATGAGCCGTCGAAGCGATGTTGTAGGCGATGGCTTCAATGTTCGTGGCATCGATGACCACTATCGGCACGGCCGCCGTCTTGGTGTCCTTCATCAGCAACGGATATGAGGAGGGCAACGGAAGTGAGACATCAACAGGCTCCGACATTGAATGTTGGATCTGCACCGTCGAAGCGATGTTGTAGGCGATGGCTTCAATGATCTTGGCATTGATGACCACTGTCGGCACGGCCGCCGTCTTGGCGTTCTTCATCATCAACAGATCTGAGAAGAGAAACGAAAGTGAGACAGAGAGAGACATTTCAACTATTTTTGAGGGTTAGATCCTCATCGGCACTCTTAGATCCACGCCGCCACACGGTTAGATCCGCGCCGCCACGCGCCGCCACACGCCGCCGCACGCACGGTTAGATCCGCGCCGCCGTGACCACCGGAGTAAAAGAGGAAATAGGAGAGAGGAAGATGCGACTG
Organism: Lolium rigidum; assembly: GCF_022539505.1. Taxonomy (NCBI): domain Eukaryota; kingdom Viridiplantae; phylum Streptophyta; class Magnoliopsida; order Poales; family Poaceae; genus Lolium; species Lolium rigidum. Next base: position 205,725,263 of record NC_061513.1, on the reverse strand, counting down.
CCAGGGTTAGTAGGTATGTGCTCTTCTCTTCTCTCCGTATGCGTCCATCGTGGTAGAGAGAGATATACAAGCCGTCCGATCATAAATGATCGAACGGTGCAAGCGTACGTTGAGCTTTCAACCAACCAAGATCCGTGTGACATACATCTCCACCAATCAGAGATCAGCCAGTGAGTACAAGTGAGGAAAACTGAGTAGAACTAAGAGGGGGAATAGTGAGGAAATGTTTATCGAAAGGGCAAAACTGAATAGGACTGAGTAAAACAAGTGGGCCCGAAGGGGGAAAACTGAGTAACACTAAGTAAAACAGGGGCACCCAAATAATAAAGGGAGTAAGGGAAATTGAAGCTTTTGGCATAAAAATTGTAAAATTGTGTTATTTGAACAGTATAGTACATTTTGGCCGACGTGATATTGTTTGCAATTCAAAGATACACAAGTGTGACGAATTTAGACTCATTTGGACAAAGTTTGTAAGCATTGTGGGTATTTGGGAGGTGTGTTGAGTAGAAAGTCCTGCATCTTCATAGCTAGTAGCTCATGGACTAGGAAGTGGTTTTGAATCTTTTGGCATAAAAACTTCATATCTCTATATTTCCTTTTCCATTATTATTTCTCTAGGTTGTAGGTAACATAACAAGACTCCATGGGAAGGTTCCACCATGTTTTGAATTATTTTGAATTAAACCCTAAATCCTAAACCCTAAAACCCTAAAACCTTAAACCCTAGAGAAAATGATAAATGTGGCTTAACACATACATTCAAGGGATCCCTACATTCAAATTGTTCAATACAAAGGGATCCCCAATAAAAATTGTCCATACAAATTCAAATTGTTCATTACAAAGGGATCCCCAATACAAATTATTCATACAAATTCAAATTAGTTGTTCAGAATAAAATGTTTCTCTTGCTCCTGGTGTGACTCGCTGGGGCCACCACCTTACTCCGGGTAACCCTACCAGGGATATTACTAGTGTCTACCTTCCTTTTGCCCTCTTTCTTGTTCTTCTTCTTCTGCGAAGCTTGTGTTTTTTCTTCTGCAATCTGCTCTTCCAAGTTATCACTCATCTGGACAATCATAAAATCAATGTAATCTCTCTCCATCTGTTCCTTCTGCTCTCGATCCATCGGTTCAAGCAGCTCTCGATCCATCGGTTCAATCTCCTCATGTTGAATTGCTCCTTCAATCTCCTCATGTTGAATTGCTGCTTCAATCTCCATCGGTTGAATTGCTGCTTCAATCTCCTCATGTTGAATTGCTCCTTCAATCTCCTCATGTTGAATTGTTGCTTCATTCTCCTCTGCATTTGCTGCTCTCGCCCGATCTTCCATTCCAAAAGCTGGGTCAACTTCATTTTTACAAAGCCTAGCAATGTGCCTAGGGATTCCATAACGTTTGCACTTACGTTTTCGAATCGGTGCACCACCCTCTGCACTAGCTCTGATCCTATTCTTCCTCGGCCTACCTGTCGGTCTAGTCAAAACTGGAGAGTACAGTTTGAAGCCTGGATCGACTTTCATCCATTGGTCTTTTCCCAACAAGGTAGGAACATTCATAGCATATGAAGCCCTAAATTTGGCAACAGAGAAATACTCTGACACATACTGATCAACTTCATGTTCTTCACCCCCTATAACACTCATGAAAAACAATGTGTGTATGCAGGGTATCCCACGGATCTGCCATCCCCTACAATGGCATGTCCTATCAACCAAACTCACTGGATACCTCCAATGCCTATTTTTACTATTAGTGTAGGTTACCTCAGCCTCCATTCATTTTCTGACGCATTGCATCTTCAATTGTTTTGCCCTGGCATGCAAATACTTAATCAAATGGGAGCATGAGATGGCCAGCATATTTTGTGGATGCAATTCTTTGACGCAGATCGATCTTTATCATGATCATCTGCCTAATCTTATCAAATATTTGCCACAACATAAGCTCTTTCAATGACTTGTCCTTTGAATTGAAACTCTCTGCAAGGTTACTTGTTACATAGTCTATCTTGCAAATTTCATTGAATTGGCTTCTTGACCACACCCTACCATGATGTTCATCCAAGTACTCCTTCACCCCAGGTTTTTTTATACAACACATCCAAATGAAATAGATGCTTCCTAGTGCTGCATGTTTATGAAGCTGGCCATAGGTTGTCAGTAAAAACTTTACCCTTGATTTTTTCTGTAATTCTGTACCAAGTGTCGCATACATTCCCTATGCTCCACTCCAGGGAATACTGCTTCTACTGCACTCTCCAAACCTTTGCAAGCGTCTGTGTGGATAGCAAGTCCTGGTGGATGACCTATAAGGTCGCGCAAATTCTACAGAAACCAAGTCCAACTTTCCTCTTACTCAACCTCCAAAACTCCATAAGCAACAGGGAACATCCAATTGTGTCCATCAACTGCAGTAGCAGCAACTAGCTGTCCTTTAAACCTGCCATGAGGAGTTGTTGCATCCACGGCCAAATAAGGCATGTAACCGTCCAGAAAGCCTTTCCAGCAAGCTTTGAAACAAACAAAAGCCCTTCTAAAACATTCGTTCTGCATTACCTTCCCGCTTTTCAATTTGTACGGAACTGTATGCTTGTCTATCGCTACAACACTTCCTGGACTAGCCATCTCCACTTCAGCTTTGAAAGTGTAAAGAAACTGAAAGCTTTCATTCCATGGACCATTGATCCTGTCAAGAGCCTTTTCCTTTGCATAGAACATCCTCATGTAAGGTACTTTTATATCAAACTTCTCAAGCATCTTTTCTTGAGTGCTGTTGGACCAAGTGAAGGAGTTTCTCTCAGCCAATCTATGATTGCATCTGCCAACCACCTAGTCTTTGCTAGCTTTGTTTTCACCTCCGGCGCTCCCCCTCGAGGTGGACAATTATGGACCTCCGAATTCTTCTTTATCTGAAACATAATGATAAGGGATGTCAGTAACAGTTAACAAATTTTACACCGTGATCTAAAATACACAACTGGTTGGCGTAGTACCTGAACCAAGGTGCTTCTGCGCATTGTGGATGCATGCAGCCTCTACCTACACCTCCTGTATGGGCATTTAACTGTGAACCTACCTGGCTCACTTTTAATAGCCTCATAATTATTCTTAGAGAGAAGGCAATGTGTAGTAATTGCATTACGGAAGTCCATCATTGTTTGAAATACGGTGCCTTCTGCAAGCTGAGGCTCCTCCCTGTTCCACTTAATTGTTGGCAAGTCATCACCTTCGTAATCGGCTAAAACGAGGCTGTCATTGTTCTCATCCTTCTCTTCATCATCAGTGTCATCAAATCTGGCACCAAAAGCAATATATTCCATGTATTGATCCTCCATTGCCTGCTTACTGCATCGATCTACCAATTCAGGAAACATCAACTCATCCTCATCATCTTGAGGAGACTGATCCTCAATCTCTGCATCATCCTCCACATCGACCGCAGGAACGATCTGGCTACCACTAGCACTAGGGACAGATGGTGCTGATGTGGACCTACAAGGAGCGTCGTGTCAACACCCGGATTTTTAAGTCCAGATGCCTATTATGCCATTCATCGCAATCCCAGGAATATTGTTTTTGCGAGACATAATAGATTGATATCACAGAGCATCATTCATTACAACACCATAATAGTCTTACATCAAAAAGGATCACATGATCCAGTCTCATTACAACACTTGATCTAATGATCAATTACATAACACATAGCGGAAATACGTAGTAGAGGTCCATCTGTTCCACAGGAAACTGTTTGACGTTAGGAGTAGTCCTAGTTGTCGTAGACGTCCCGCTGTCCTTCATCCTGGTACTGGGGCTCATCTTCATAGTCTGGCCATTTGAATAGCCAGGGACAAAGCCATGAGTACTTTAAAGTACTCACAAACTAATACTAATGTAAGCACTAGCAACTATGGTAAGGGGTGCTAAGCTCTAAGTTCATTTGCATAAAGCCAGTTTTATTTCGTAAGCATTTAATAAACAGAGACTCCTCATTTGCCTAACTTAACTCAAGTGGGAACATTAGTGTCATTCCCACAACTCTGTTGTGATTCAAAGTCGAAGTCACCTTTCAAACTCAAGTCACAAGTCACCATTCATATTTTGGAAAAGTTCTCATGACGGAACTGTATGGCCTTTCCAACTGTCCATGACCGCGGACGCGGCTATTCGAATAGTTTAAACTCTGCAGAGGTCGTACACTTGTGCCACAATAATTGCAATAGTCCGTCAGGGGTAACTGGCCCTGATTTATCGCACTCAGTGTGCGGAGTACCAATCATAACCTTTCATTTACATACCCTAGTATAGGCACCTCTCCCCATGAGCTTGGCCTCCCGGTGAGAGCAAACCGCCAACCCGGGAACTGCACAGGGCTTGGGTAGGACATTCACCTCATTTCACGTCATTTCACTGTCAAGGGAGGCAGCCTCGGCACAACCCCTATGACGCTTGTTCAGAGGGAACCCATACTAAAATACATAAGTTTCCAGTTAAGCCTTACCCAGATTCAGGTATTGCGGGGGTACTCAAAAATTGGAATGGTATTGCATCCGAACCCAACCATCAGTTTTTGTAAAGTTCACCAAGTCATTCACAAGTCATATTCACCTTCAAAATCTTTCAATAGAATGACTCATCATTCCAAGGTTTTCAAAGTCATTGGTTTTCACAAGTTCCCATCTAGAGTAGTCATTTTTAATCTTAGCACTAGCAACTAGTCATGAGAGGTGCTAACTAGCTTATAGCTTTCTAGGCTAAGTGTGATGCTCTTGTACTACTCCATAACTAAACCAAGTGAATCATGAATCAAAAAGTAACTTTGATAAATAAAATTCAATAAAGCTTGTAAAGTAAAAAACTTGGGATAGGACCATTAGGCATAAAGAAAAATGTAATGGTGCCTTGCTCTTGGAGAGCTTTGCACTAGGGCAACTTGCAAGAATATTAGCTTGCAACAATATAACTTGCATTAGTCTAGCTTGCCTTTATTGGGATAGTGATCAAAGTTCTCTTCTTCTTCCTCTTGGTAGAATACCTCCTCCTCTTGATAGTCTCCGGTACTAGCGTCTATAAACGAATACGAGGATACAAACACCAATCAATACTTAAGTAGACTAGTTTAGCCTTAAGGGCTCACTCAAGATGATCTAGCATCATCACTTTGCATTTCTACCCAAAATTATGCTAGGGCTTTCTTACTTAGTGTTAGGAAAATAATTTCCTCTCATTGAAATGTGGATTAGGGTTTCTCTTTAGTTTGGAGAAATAATTTCCTCTCATTGAATCTTGTTAAGATTTAATTTCCTCAAATGACAATGTATGATCACATGTTGACCAAGGTCAACACTTCACACTTATCTTTTGAGAAACATGATTTAAATGAGGTTCTATACCTCATGCAATTTAAATCCTATTTGATTTAATATCCTCAAGTGAGCAAGTGTGAGACCATATAACTTAATATCATCACATTACCTCATAACACTTGGGAAGATGATTTAAATGAGGTTCTACACCTCATAGATTTGAAACCCTAATTTTGAAATAGTTTAAATGGGCTAGAATTTGACTACATAGCCAATACTTTGCTCTAGCCCATGATCATATACAGTACCCATATCCTATTTTTGCATAAACAGTTAGAGTTTTTGAAATGTGAATTATGAGAATTTGAATCATCTCAAAATTCCTTATGGTTAATTTTATAAATTTATTTGAAATCAGCAAACTCTCTGACTTGTTATTTTTGCTATTCAAATTCTACAACAGATCTTGGTTTGAATCTAGTGGGGTTGGATAGAGCATTTCATGAGCTTTCTAAATATATAAAATTTGTCAAATTTGGTGCAGTAGAATTCTCAAATTTTAAATTAGAAAACAGTATCTACAGGGAATTTGAATTAATTGATTTAAACGGATTTGAAATCGTGGGCCTGCCCGGGAAACACAGCTGGGCCGCAGCGGGGGAAAAGGCTTGGGCCAGCCCATCTGCGCGTCTCGCGCGAGTGGGCTACCTGCCAGTGGGGCCCACTGTCAGTGTGACTTAAAGAACGAATCGGTACGAGCGACGTGAGGCGTCGGATTAGAGGTACATCGCACGGTCCACGGTCGTCGTCTACCGCGGCGAGAGCCAGGGTTACTGCAGCGAGGCTAGGGGGTCGGAGGGTCACCTGAGCTCCGGCGAGGCTCGGGGAGGGTGCGCGGCGGTGTTGTCAAGGACGAGGAAGCGAGTGGTGGTCGTGGGAGGAGCTGAGGTGGCCGAAATCGACGACGTTGCTGAGCTACTGGCGCGGCGGCTCCGATCAAATTCCGGGGGTGAGGGTGTAATTGGCGAGGTGAAGTGGTCAGGGAGGATCAGGAGGGAGAGGGGAGCTCGTTGGTGTGCAGAATGGGGACGAGGGAGTCCTCCTTTTATAGGGTTGAGAGGGTGGCCGTGGCGAGCGGGGCAGGTCATGGTGGCGACGGCGCTAGGGGTCGCGAAAGGGCAAGGTGAGGGGCGCGTGCGCTTCCTGGCATCATGGCGAGCACGACGCACGTCCTGGTGCAGCGAATGGAGAACGAGAGCGTGCGGGCATCATCGCCGTCTTTGCAGTACGGGCGCGGCAGGGTTTTGATCATGGCGTCTTCTACCAGGCGCAGGCGTCCAATGGCGCGTGTCTGGGTGCGTACTGGTGCGGTGTGGAGTGCGCGTGCGCAAGGAGAGAGGGAGCGGAGGATGACAGCGATGGGGCTTGGCCGTGTACTGGCGTGTCCAGAGTGGTGCCAGTGCACGCTCTGGCGCGTACTGGGCGTCCTGGGTGCGTCTGGGCACGTCCATTTCTGGCCAATGTCGTGCCTTCCTTTGGCCAGGGGGGTACTACCATGCGTAGGAGGGTGAGAGGAGTCTCGTTGACATGGAGAAAGGGACCAGAGAAGGGTGGTGAGGTAGAGTGGCATGGTGATGTCCATCATGGCCGGCATGGTGAGTTCTTCATCATATCTCCACTTTTATCAGGGCTGCAGTACATGGTTTGATGCAAAGGAGGTACAAGGGTGGTGATGATCACAATTGGTCTAGGGTTTAGCCCAAAATCCAGTGGGGTTTAGCATGTATGCATAAAGTGATTTGATGCCTGCCAAGTGTTTGTGTTAATGGCCGCATGAAGAAAATATTTGAATTTTTCAAATCTTTTTGGTGGAGTTGATTTGAATATTGAATGGAGTAGAATGGTGGTGGTGGTGGTCAAAATGGTGTTGTTTTGTGAAAAACCAAAATGGGGGTGATCTTCTCTTTGATTCAAAGTTGCCACTTGTCACCCTTGTACTAAGCAATGTAGGCAGAGTCAACTATGGTGGTCAACACCAAAAATGTTCATCTTGGTATGGTCTTGGATGAGGTCGAAAGAAGTGAGGGGTTTTAGTTTAAGAATCTGCCAAACCAGGGGCTCAAAGTGGGCATGATGTTATAAAAGTGTAAATTGACCATTATCATATGTGGATGAAATTTGCAATTTCCTTTGGTTTGATTTGTGTTTCTTTGATGCAAATGTGTTTGTTATTGATATATTAGTGTTTCACAAGCAATGGTACAAGCCATGGTGGTCTTGGTTGAGGATTTGCAAATTTGGCCAACTCACATATGTGTATTTCCTATTTTTTTCCTTTTCTTTTTCTTTGATCAAAGGGCATGGTTTTGGATTCCTTGAGTGTTAGTTTAAGTTTATTAAGGGTTTCCAACCATTTTGGTAAGTTAAGGGTGGCTTAAGACAACAATTGCATTTTTGGCTACATGCCCACATATGCCTCTATGTATAGTTTTATTTTATTTTTATTTCCTTTTGTTTCACCTTGGATTTGATTTGCTAAGTACTAGATAGGGTTTATTAATGTTTTCAAATCATTGGCACCATGTGGAATGGCTTAGGTTAGAGTTTTGCAAAAATAGCCATAGCCTCATATGTGAAGCTAAATGCATTTTCTCTTTTTCTTATTTGTTTCTCTTTGATTTAAATGATCATGGTTTAGGGTTTGGTGGGGTCTAACAATGGTTCAAAACCATGTGGTAAAGTAACTAGGGCCAAGGTCAAGATTTGCATACTAGGGTTTTATGCCCACATATGTCTTTTTATTCTATTTTAGTTTCATCATATTTGATCCTATTTGGTTTGGAGAAGGTTAGGGTTTTGGGTTTGGGTAATATGTTCAATGCAATAAATAAACAATCATGGTAGTAACACAAGGATTAGATATGAGCTCTAAGCATAGCACATGATGTAATAAAAGTTTTTGTTGGTTCTCATTTTTGGAAAAAGGAAATTCCTTTTCTTCTTGTTTGAAAATTTGGGATGTTACACGTCGTGGCGCACACTATTAGCAGAGGCAGCAGCAGTAGAGAGACATGATGCCCGACCACCTGATGATGCCCCAACACCAGATGATGCATGGCCCCTATCCACATGGATACGAATTTTACCGAAACGGCAAGAAGCATTCAAAGCAAAAAAAAGAATTCCCAGATCATCGTCGAAAATTAGTGGAACCAATCTTCGATCCGTGCTATTGAAATATTCGAAATGAATTGCATCGCGAGGGCTCCAGGCGTACTTATCGTAGATGTTAGCTTTCAAATCCCTCAACGAGATGGTGGTTGCAACCACCGCTGGGATGTAAAATCCATTCATATGGCGTTTAGAATCACGCGTAAAGCTAGAATCCAGCCTAACCACCAGCCGAAAAGCCAGCACTGGATCAATCCTATTCGAAAAGCCACGCAGTTAGTTGAGCAACAACGATTGGCGCTCAAAAACTCCCTACTGTTAATTCACATAGGCAGACGATGCTTACCCAGATGGAATCCATGCGTTATATCCCTCTGGTTCCCAATCTTCTCCGCGGTTGAGGGGAAGAACCGGCACACCAGACGGATGTACAAACTCTACCGCGACAGGGGTAGATCTAGATCTAGTGGAGGCGGAGCCCTCTCCGCCTCCCGGGGGTGGTGGTGGAGGCGGGGACGGCTCGGCGGTGGACGACGCCATAAGGTAGGAGGGTAGGACGGTGTGGCGGCGGAGGGGCGGTGTGTGAGCTCCTCCAGTCTCGGGCGGAGGGGAAAGCTTTGGGTGAGTTAGAGACCGCCAGTCCGACGTGTCTCATTGGGTCAATAGTCAACACAATTCAAAAGCAACGGTCAATTCACAACCACTGCGGCTCCCTAGCCGTCACCGGTAACGGGCAAGGCCTCTGACCAGACGGCAACCCTCCCGTCCGAGCGTCTAGGAGGGGTTTCAAACTAGAGGGAGGGGAAAACTGAGAAAAAGTTAAGCGGCTGGGGAAAACTGAGTACAACTAACGAACCAGGGGCACGACAAGAGAAAACCCTTTAAGTTGTGGTGTTATTCTTCTAGTGGTATCATGTGAGCGTCGACTACATGATACTTTACCTTTATGGGCCTAGGGGATGCATCGTGTATTTGGCTACTAATTCTGGGGTTGCGGGAGCGACAGAAACCCAAACCCCCGTTAGGAAACCGGTGCACGAGGGAGTGTAGGATCTAAAAGTTTAAGGTTGTGGCTAGATTTGTCTTAATTACTTTCTTGTAGTTGTGGATGCTTGCAAGAGATATAATCACAAGTATGTATTAGTCCAAGTATGGGGTAGTGCATTAGCATAGGTTCATCCACACAACACTTACCAAACCATTGAAGATTATTTAGCTATGTGAAGTGAAAGCACTTGACGAAATTCCCGTGTATCCTCAGGAACGTTTGGTCATCATAAGTAAAACAATCGGCTTGTCCTTTGATCTAAAAAGGATTGGGCCACTGGTTGCAATTATTACTACTGCATTTTATTTACTCTTACTTTATTTCTCTGCAATACCAAATACCCCTGCAAACCTGTTTGCTAGTGTTTACAGTGAATTCTCGATCAAAACTGCTCGTCAACACCTTCTGCTCCTCGTTGGGTTCGACACTCTTATTTATCGAAAGTACTACGATACACCCCATATACTTGTGGGTCATCAGTCCTCCGGGAGTAGATACGCCTATAACTGTATCCAATGCACAGACCGAAGAATAACCTGCAAAAAATTAGTCCTCCGGGAGTAGATATTGCAAACCTGATGTATGATGCAATATATTATTTTCCCATTATCTATTGTGTCTCTGTGTCTAGTTTGGAGTAATAACTTGTTCATGGCAATGGTGAAATAGTTTATTTTATAGGTTGCAAGAATGTTTTCGTCTATGATGTTCTTATGTGTAGATATATGAGTGCACACATATGTTAGGGGACTGCATAAGGGTATCAATGTATCGTAGTACTCGTTGGATGGTGCGCGGGGCTGACAAAAACCTGGGCCCAAATATGTGATTTTTTATGTTATATGGGATAAACTAACAGGACTGATACCTTCGATCTGGATTATGGATTGTAGTATGATAAGTTTTTTCCTTAGTAGACCTAGGTTTAATCGAACCTTGGGAAGCACTGCTAAAATTGTGAAACGTCTATAAGACTTGCCGGTTAATTTGATTTTATATTTACCGGACCTATCTAGTTTACTCTTAAAGAGGTTGTGTTCAATGATGGAAAATAGGCCAGGGTTAAGGTTTTTCCTGCAGCTATGCATACATATATAATTAAAGCGCAAATGTGTAATAAGTAAAATAGAGGTAAGAGATTTGTGAGAAGCACATCCGTAAATACTCTTGCCCCTAAAGCCAGAGGTGACAAGAGCCTCTTGGTCCAACCCTTGTTCCCATAGCCGCGAGTACCAACAGTTATTAAGCATATGAATACAGACCAAAGCTTTAAGCAAGATGATTGTGTTATTGATCCCGAATGAATCACTAAATATATATGTACCGTTACTTTCCCCTTTCTGTCACTGAGGTTTCGCGGTAGCACGCCGTTCTCCACTCATCCCACCTCTTCCCTTGATCGGTCTGATTGACATGGGTACCAGCAGATCATCCAATCGAGGCAAAGAGACAAGGATACAAGATTACAAAACTCCTATTCAATCCTTACACATATTATAAGATTAGATTCACAAAAACGCTGCGAGGATTCACTCCAACCGCAGCCCGTGAGGACTACTCACACACAATATCAAGATAAATAACGAAGATAGAAATCATTGTGACAAATAGTTGGATTGAAATCACAATATTCTTACAATGGTCGTCAATTCCCAAGGAGATCTCTACTACAATGGTGATGGCTATGGCTGGTAGTGGATCTCCTTCGGTGTGGTGTAGATGTATCTGATGAATGACGACTCTGTTTGGTGACGAATGGCTCTCTCTTTGGCATCGATTCCTTCACGGAACTTATAGGGTTTGACCTCGAGAAGACTGCGGCACCTAGTACAGGCGCATGGTACGAGCGGGACTTGCCCGTATTGATGCCCGTTAAACCTTCTGGAACCACCTCTTCGAGCTTGATCAACTTTGTTGCACTTGTGGTGCGATTTTCTTCAGTAATTGCAGATCCATTTTGTCATTATGATGTGATTTCCTGCACACCATTCAAAGATATGAGAGATTGCACATCTTTGCATTAATTAGTCATTAGTAACAAATTGAGAGGTAAACTTAGTCAATTTCTTGACTTAGCTAAGGGTTTAAACGCGAGAAAACATGGTGTATTTCAAAGCCATCAGGGACCTTAAAACTTACAACGATGGTTAGACTTTAGTGTTTTGGGAGCACACATTGGGGTGTAATTACACAGTTACACAAGTGCGACTATTTATGACTCCTCTTTAGAAAGAAGAAACATGTGTGGACTTGATCTTTATATCACCCTATTGTGATGGTAAGGCCTATGTAGAAGAGGAAGAGTGGCTAGCCTTGAGGCAGCAGCCAGCAGCTGCTATGTTACGTCTTAGGATTTCTAACAGACCAGCCTCACTTATATACCATCCCAGGTCACTTGGGCAAATGGGCCACATGGGCCAGAATAGGAAGACAGATTGCTAGGTATATAGAATGCAGC
>NC_061513.1:205675152-205713176 GCF_022539505.1 Lolium rigidum | reverse complement strand
CCATCCAATGACGAGTTCAATGTATAGGTGGAAAGGAGCGAGTTCACCTGTTGGTGTATGGCTTTGGCCCGAGCTCGTGTCATTGGGCCACGAGGAGGGCTTGTCGGTCTTGAGGAGTAGGTGTCCAAAGACCACCCCGCATCACTGCGTCTTCTTCTTCTTTATGGACGCGCTTCCTGCTCGTCACCTCTAGGGAAGAGCTAGTGCCGGTCGATGCGTCCGACGAGATTGTGTACAACTCCAACGAGTAGTCATTGATGTATTCATCGTCGTGAGTGCATGCATGCTGCGCCTGTGCCTTCGCCTACGCCTGGCCCCTTGCCTCCTTCTTTTTCGTTGCCTCCTTCGCCTCCCTTCCTTTTCCTCATCCTCGTCCTGGCACGCCCCCCCTCATCCTGGGCATCGTTGGCGACGGCCTCCCCCTCCTCGTCCTCACCGTCCGTTGGCGGGGAGCTAGAGCTGCTCGGCGTGGCAGCTCTATCCCACCAATGGCGCCATCCCGGCGGTTTCCCCTCTCTATCGGTGTCTGATGGCAAAGATAGGTTTCTCATGGCTCAGTCGTAGAGATGAATGGCGCAAGGCGGTTGTAGATCCTTAGCGCAGACGCATGGGTCTTATTAAGCGGGGATTAATGGCGGTGAATATATCGAAGAGGGCTGCGGTTGCTCTTCCACGACGGTTCGTGCTCCATTCCGGCGCTTCGCGCGATCGACGCGGTTGCCACTCTAGCGGTTGCCCTCCCCGGTAGTTGTTGTTCTTACATTCGCGCCGGCTCGAGCCAGGCTTGCTGCCAGGCGAGCCCGTGGGAGAAGCGAGCGGACGCTCGGCGTGTCCACGAAGACGCAAACGTACCGCATATTTACGCCGTGTTTACGTTTCCACGGATAACCCAGATACTATGCGTCGCTCCGCTGGAGCAGGGTGTAGACGTATTTTTCATCCGTGAACGCAAACGGACGCGTTGGAGATGATTTTAGACTTCTCATCCAACCAAAAAAACCCATGACAAAGACATTTTATAATTTATCAGTAGAGCTGCAGTATGTTGCGCCGAAATACGGACAGTTTCTATGGTCACGCGAGGAAAATGATGCAGCAGAGCAGACAGTGTGTCTCTAGACAAGCGCGCGGAAAACCAACGCGACGCAAACTGTACCTGCTCTGAACAAAACTGAGTTGTCCTCGAAACGTGTGAGCCAATCCTTCTATTCTTTCCAATTCCACGTACCAAACCAAGTCTTCTTTCCGTATTTCCTGTGCTGATTCCACGCGATCAAGAAGCCAACCCAAGTCTGGATTGTACGTACAAGGAAACCCACGAGTGAATTTCCGATCCGATCTCTTCCACGCGCTCGTGCTCCAACGCGCGCGAGGATAATCCGAGCCAGAAAACGCGCCCGTATGATCCGTGCAACCAACGAATCTGCCCACTCAGAAACTTGACGAATTACTACCAGAACAACTCCATTCGCAAGAAAAAGTAGAACAACTCGCAAACAACCTCGCCGATCTGAAAGCTGCCTCGCTGAAGAACAATCTGCAGCCCAATGAACATACAAAGCTCGTTGTGATAAACCTAAAAAATCTGATACCACATGGTAAGGATCAACCTATGATCCGTAAAAAGTTTCGCTCAATCTTTCACAAGGAGTCGATAAAATAGTAAGATAATAAATCTTTCAATCACGCGATGAACGTAACCTGAAGAAGAGGAACGAATTTCAGCAAGCAAAGTAATGATGATCAACACGCCTTATAAACCTCTGCCTGATAATTAAATAGCAAGATAATAAATCTTTCAATCACGCGATGAACGTAACCTGAAGAAGATGAACGAATTTCAGCAAGCAAAGTGATGATGATCAACACGCCTTATAAACTTCTGCCTGATAATTCTTGATGCACACAAAAACCTTCACGTAACTTTATTCAACTGGATACCTGGCGGTGCCGTCCCCGAAGGGATGGTACACCCGTAGACAAACTCAATCTCTAAACTCTCAAAATTCTGAACCCCCATAAACCCTAGCCACTGGTTTCTTTATATAGCATACCAGAAAACTAGTAGGTTGGACATGCCCAAACCGAAACACAAAATAAATCCTAAGAGACCCACAACATGACATGGCTAAAAATAACATGGACAAAAATAAAACATGCAATCGGGCCAAGTACCTACATGGTTCGGTCACCTCCATGGATCGCCTCTACCTTGGTGGAGTCCCGAAGTTGGGATTCACCTCCTCCTTCATGGGAACACTCGATGTACATGGATGCCCTCATCATATGTATTATGCATTAATTAAGTAAATTAATATTAGTTATATATTATTTAATAATAAAAAGATGCAGCCCACCTTTAATGGCCCTCTCCAGGAGGGGAGCCCATTAAGTGCCGTCCACCCCCCATGGGCTTATGGGGGGCTAGGTTTTGAGGAAGGGGGCACATGGGCCTTGTTAGGCCCAGCCGACCACCTCCTCCCTTGCCCCATCTTTTAGTCCCATATTGCTAAGGCATGACTGTCCACCCCTCCTCTTCCCCCTATATATAGTGGAAACATGTAAAGGGAGGAGTGCACACAATTAGGGTTGAGAAAAAGGAGAGCCCACTTGGGCGCCTCCTCCTCCTCTCTCTCTCTCTCTCTCTCTCTCTCTCTCTCTCTCTCTCTCTCTCTCTCTCTCTCTCTCTCTCTCTCTCTCTCTCTCTCATATGTGGTTCCTCGAAGAGCTGCGCACGGAGCGAGTACTCCACCCGGTACGTGGGAGTGCTGTCGGGATCGGGATCCAGAAGATCTACTTTCGCACCTCCGCTTGAACAGAAACATGAGAGTCGTTGAGCACCGTATATGTGTGAAACTACGAGGTGTTGCACTAACGGCATTTGACGTCATACGGGAGGATTTCTACTCGACCCCGAGGTTGGTGACTAGTACGACTACATCAACCACGTTCTAGCGGAACTTTAACCGCTTTTGGTCTACGAGGGTACATCACTGAAACCTTCTCTGTCACTGCATTACTCCTAGATAGATCTTGGAAATCGAGTTACGGTAGTTAGAATTTTTTTGTTTTCTGCAACGAATCCCCAACAGTGGTATCAGAGTCGATCTATGTGTGCCGCAGAAGAAAAGCGCTCTCTTCTCTTTCCCCTTTCTCTGCTCAAAAAGGGAGACTAGAGAGGCGACCTGTCTGCGGCGGTGGATCTGGTGGCTCCTCTCCTCCGCGAGATTTGTGCTCGCCGGTGGGTGAGGGGCTGACGGATCCACCGTGCGGATCTGTATAGAAGTAGACTAGGTTTAGTTTACTTCTTAGGGTTTGGCTTGCCGTTGTTCTTGCTCTGCCAACCATGGTGGCGGTCTTCAATAAATCGGCTCCAGATTTCGGCTTGGGGAGGTGGTCTTCTCGAGCATCGATCACGCATCTGGAGGCTGGTAGCTGCACCGCTCTGTTTCCCTCGGTGGATCTGGGCGTGTGCTTCTGGCTGCTGGGCGGTGGTGTCGGGGTAGCGGCGACGACGACGCCCTGGCCTTTTGTGCTTCCTGCTCCGCTCCTTCCCCGACGACGTCTGCTCTGACACGCTCGAGGTAGGTGGGAAGCTTTGTACAGGAGTTGGTCGACGTTTGACGTCGGCGTGTACCAGAGGACAAGGAACCTGGGCTTCCGGAAGAGGATGGCAGGTGGTGGCTTTGGCTTTCTTCCTCAACTTGTTCGACGGAAGTTGGCCGGGCTGAGACCTGGATTTGGGTGCGGGATGGTTTCCCGGCCAATGATCCACAGAGGAGGTGTGCTTGCCGTTCGCGGTGAGCTCTTTTTGAGGTCCACAAAGGAGCTTGACTCCGATGGCGCTCCTCGAGGTCTTGTTCAGTGGGTCCTTCTCCCAGCTCTCCGGCGACGGCGGAGGTGGAAGATGGCCGGATGGAGTTGATGGCGCACCGAAGATCCTTCAAGGGCTTTTTTGCATTCTTTTGTTCAGGGTCTTTTGTGTAATTGTTTCGGGTGACGTGTCCCTCTGGTATCTTCCAGAGCGTGACCGCGTGTGTTGTAATGTGCATCTGTTTGGATGGATGGAACATGTGGTTTGCTTCAAAAAAAAAGAGTTGATCTATGCGTAGTATGCGTGTACGGTTAGAACGCAGGTGTTGCATGTGGAAATCGATTCTATAATTATTACCCTCTCATGTGTGCTTATTCATTACTATGATATTGTTTGATGAAGCGACCCCGACGGACCTCACGCGTACACTTACGCGAATTTGGTTCTGCACTTGACATATGAAAAAACTGTTACTGCTCAATCTTCGAACTCCTGAGACATGGATACTAAATAATAACCTCGTTGAGAAACTACAGTCACAACCAGTCTTGCACACGAGGCATGGCTCCATATCCCTCGAGGCAAAAAATAGATATGGATCTATTTATTGGATATATTTGCAGAATTGACAAGATGACATGCCCATTGTTAAATATTGGACATATTGAATGCTAGAAATTTGGTGAAGCTGACATTAATATACCTTCGCCAAAATATTGGCACTCATTTTGAACCTGGAAAAAATCTAGGATCTCACAGTTCATCAACTAGCACATTTGGACTGCCAAGCATCCACACCGAACCACTAGCATGGGACTCGGATTTTTTTTATTAAATCCACTAAATCGTAAATGTAATCAACTAGCATAATTTGGGAACTCACATTTCATCAACTCACTAAATTAACTATGAAGCTTCTCGCACAATCGGGTTACCAATCATCCAAGTACACTAGCATATATAGGACTTCGAAAATTATATTAATCAAAGTCAATTAAATACTATAACTAAGAAACTAGCAACTTACCTATATCTAAATATAGTCAGCTAAATCCACTAGCAATGTAGCATTTTTAATGAATCAGAGGTCACCCGTGCCATGCTTTCGACAGGAGCAGGAGGCGGCGGTGGCGCGTCTAGGTGGTGGTGGCGGCGCCCGTGCCATGCTTTCGACAGGGCGCGCGAGAGATAATGTGTGAGTGAGGCGGCTGGGGGCGAGTATGTAGCTAGGCTTGCGGTGGCGTCCCCTTGGCTACCATCTAAAAGGGGAGGGCTCATCTAAAACAACATGGACGACCAAGCAAGAAGGAGGCAAAGGGGCGGTGCTTCCCTAGGAGCGTCTGGCTAACAAGGCACCATGTACTGCTGCCACCCTGCACCCTCGATGCCACACCTCTTTATCGTGGACATCTCTCATCCTAGGGGCGTCACATATCCACATACATCTACAACACCTCGTCATCATCTCCCGGTATTAACCTCTTGCAAACATGATGTTTTTTATATACGGAAGCCTTGGTCCGGCCTCTGCATCAGTAGATGCACACATCCATTTATTTAAAACAAAGTATCAAACATTCATAATTCTTACAGTCATGGAAATGCTAAAGTTGGGACATGTATCAACCAGCGAACGATGAAAAGTAACAAGAAACTATCGATATTGCATTCTCCTAGTATGACGCCACCCAGTAGCCTGGAAATAGCAGTCATGTGTAACCGTTAGGAGACGGTTGCAACCAATAGCTATAAGTTCCCGCTGGTCCTTGATACGTCCAATTTGTATCACTGTTTTATATCATAATTTATTGTTATTCATTGATATATTTCATATTTAGAGGTAATACTTATGTCATTTCATCTATTTTTGCATGTTTGATGATTATTGGAGAATTAACCGCCGGAGCCAGGAATCTGCTGGAAAAAGGACCGTCAAGACACCATATTTCTGAAGACCAACAATTCCTAGAAAATATACAGAAAATCATGTTTTTCCAGATGACGGAGAAAGCCAGAAGAGGAGGCAACGATGGGCCCTGAGGGGGCCAGACCACCCCTAGGCACGGGCCAGCCTCAGGCCGCGCCTAGGCATGGTCAGGGCGCCCTGGCCCACTTCGGACGATGCCCCCTTGCGTATTTCAACCCCCAAGAAACCTAAGATCGGGGAGCAACCGGAGAAATATTCCGCCGCTGCTACCGTGCGGAGAAGCAGAGAGAAAGGAAAGCTCTCTGGCAGGCAGAATTCTGCCGGGGAAATTCCTTCCCGGAAGGGGGAGATCATCTTCATCGTCACCACCATCGAGCTGGACTTCATCAGTGTAACATCTCAAATTTTAAAACAAAGAAGAAAAGGACTTTCACTTATTTCAAAATTTGGAGCCAACAAAATTTTTGAATTGCTTTTCCCTATGTGCCTAGTGCTCATACTTGTATGTAGTGATCCTTGCCATGTTAGTTTGTTTGAAGTGTTGAACATCTCTCTAAACCCTAAAACCCTACCCCTTTTCTAACACTAAAGAGGAACCAATAAAAATAAAATAAAATCAAAGGTGAGACATATGTGGGTTTATGGCCATTTCTACAAATAATGGCCTATGCCCTATTTACCTTACCTAAATGGTGGAAACCATTACTAAACCCAACCTAACCCTAAATTAACCCAAATCAATACTTTTTGGATCAAAGAGAAACCAAAATAAAAGAAAAGAAAAATGAAAACAACACCACATATGAGGCTATGGCCATTTTTGCAAATCTTTGACCTAGGCCATTTTGAATGGTGTCAATGGTTTGGAAGTGTTACTAAACTAATAAGAATCACTTTTGAATCAAGAAAACCCAAATCAAATCAAAAGAAAAATCAAAATCAAGTGACATGTGATAATGGTCACATGTGGCAATTTTAACATCTTACTCACTTAGAGCCCCTGTGTTAAGAGATTCTTAAACCAAACTCTCCCAACTCTTTGCACCTCATCCAAGACCTCATCAAGATGAACACTTTTTATGTTGACTACTTTGACTAGTTCCTTTTCTATTTCTTAGTATAAGGATGCAAAGTGACAACTTTGAAACAGATTCTAGATTACCCCAACTTTTAGATTTTTCATAAAACAATTCCAAAATTCAAACCAATGCCACCAATTGCTGACCAACATTATTTAGAACAGATCCATGAAGTAATTTGGCCAAATTTCAACACACATGTGACCATTGCATGTGACATATGTTGATCACATAGTTGAATTAGAGTACAACCACTATTCCAACCACTATGTACCCCCTCACCCTCCTCTCTCTTGTGCTCAACTATAGTGCATTGTACCCTAAAGTATCCCAAATGACCTCACCTAGCATTGCATGATCACCATGACACAAGACCTACCTAGGACATTGCAAATGTCACACATATATGTTGGCATTAATCCAATGTGCACACCCTAGCCCTCTCCAACCTTGGTCTCACCACCCTACAGCATGCCATGCCCACAGAGACCAAGAGAAATGCACAAGAAATCCAATGCCATGCCATGCCGGCCACCTTGATCACCACCATGCCACACCTGCCCCCTCTCTTCCCCTCTCTCTCTGACCATGTCAACTACGCTCACCTCACTCCCCTATACCTGCTGGCGCACGCCCTGGCCCAGGAGATGCCGACGACACCCGGAACACGACGCGCCCACGACACCGGGACGCGCCAGAGCACGCACGACGACGCTCTGGACACGCCAGTACACGCACGCGCCCCGTCGACTCAGCTCTCCCCTCACCCTCTCCTTTCGCCCACACGATCACCACGACCACGGCTACCTCCTGGACAACCTCACCTTCCCTCTCGACGACTGTAGCCAACGCCATGGTCGACGCCGTCCACCGCAGTACACGGGTACACGAGGACAATGACGACGCTCCCGTGCTCCGTATTCAGCGCCCTGACGCGCGTCGTGACCGCCTCGACGTCGCCAACACCTCCCTGACGTCGCCCTGCCCCTTCAGCCACCGTAGCGTCGCCTCCCTCCTTGACCTGCCCGCACCCCCTCGGCCACCCCTCGCATCTATAAAAGGAGCCCTCCCCGGGATGATTTCTCCACACCAGCTTGTTGCCCTCCCTTCACTTGCTCTCCTCGAACCCTCTCCCATCCACATTACCACCGGAGTGGCTCCAATTTAGCCGGAGACTGCCGCTCCCGTGGCCAGATCGAGGCGATGATTTCGTCCACCTCAGCACCACCTGCCACCATCATCTCCATCGCCGTCGTCCGCAACACCACCGCAGCACCTCGCCGACGACCGCCGGCCACCGGTGAGCTCGCCGACCCCCTACCCTCGCCGCTTCCAGTACCTCCTCTCGCCGGAGAAGACGATGGCTGCGAGCCGTCCGATCCAAGTCTAGTCCAACGCCTCACACGTGCGCGTACCGCTTCGGGTTTATGAAGTCACTGACGGGTGGAGCCCCTCGTCAGACGGCCCGCGTGTGCCAGACACACTGCTGGGCCAGCCCAACTCTTTTTCCCTCTCACTGGACCAGTTTGTTTCCCGCGCAAGCCCAGTATTTCAAATTTCGTTTAAAACTTTTCAGTTAAATTCAATACTGGAACCAAATTAAAATTTAAATTTAGGAAGATCCACTGGGCCAAATTTTATGAAATTGGTATTGTTGGAAAGCTTAGGAAATCATCTAAACAACTACACTGGTTCCAACCCTAGATTTGTTGTATAATTAAGGTAGTAAAAATAACAAGGCAGAGCCTTTCTCAAATTCAAACAATTATTAAAAATCAACCATAAGTGATTTTGAGTTTATTCCAACTCTCATAAACCACATTTCATATACTCTACATAAATATGTAAAAACATAATATAGTTGTTTGCATGTTCATGGTCTAGAGCAAAATAATGGCTATGGGGCTATTTCTAGTCCATTTAAATTACCCAAAATTAAAATATTAAATGGTATGAGAGGTTTTATCTCATTTAAATCTTTTTCTCAAGTGATTCAATATGAGGAAATGATCTTAGCTATAGAAACCTCATACTTGATTACTTGGAGATATGAAATTGTTTCAATAGTAGTGTTTAAATTGCATGAGGTGTAGTACCTCATTTAAATCATTTTCCCAAATGGTAAATGTGAAGTGTTGACCTTTTTCAACATAATCTCACACTTATTCATTAAGGATATTAAATCTTAATAAGATTCAATGAGAGGAAATTATTTCTCCAAAGGAAAGAAATAGAAACCCTAATAGAATTTTCAATGAGAGGAAATTATTTTCCAAACACTAAAGAAGAAACCCTAGTATAATGTTGAGTGATGATTGGGATGATGCTAGATCATCTTGTGTGAGCCATTAAGGCTAATTAGTCTACATAAGTATTGTTTGGTGATTGTATCCTCGTATTCGTTTATAGACGCTAGTACCGGAGACTACCAGGAGGAGGAGGTCTTCTACCAAGAGGAAGAAGAAGAAAACTTTGATCACTGTACCAATCAAGGCAAGCTATACTCTTGCAAGTTACCCAAGTGCAAGCTCTACTTGAGCAAGGCACCAATACCCTACCACTTGTGTTTTACTTTCCAAGTCCCAGTTTTTATCTTACCAAGCTTTTGCTTTGATTAGTAAGGTACTTTTATAGTTAACTTGAGTCTAGATATGGACTACTACAAGCTAGTTAGCACCCCTCATGAATAGTTGCTAGTGCTAAAACTAAAATTGACTACTCTAGATGAGAACTTGTGAAATTCTTGACTTTGAAAACCTTGGAATGATGAGGCATTCTATTGAAAGATTTTGAAGGTGAAGGTGACTTGAATGACCTGGTGATTTTGATAAAAACTGATGATTGGGTTTTGATGCGATACCATTCCAATTTTTGAGTACCCCCACAATACATGATTATGGGTAAGGCTTTAGCTGGAAATTTATGTGTCTTAGTATGGGTTCCCTCTGAACAAGCGTCATAGGGGTTATGCCGAGGCTGCCTCCGTTGAAAGTGAAATGACGTGAAATGAGGTGAATGTCCTACCCAAGCCCTGTGCAGTTCCCAGGATAGCAGTTGGTTATCACTGGGAGGTGATACGTCCCAAACGTATCTATAATTTCTTATGTTCCATGCTACTTTTATGATGATACTCACATGTTTTATACACATTATATGTCATTATTATGCATTTTCCGGCACTAACCTATTGACGAGATGCCGAAGAGCCGCTTGCTGTTTTCTCGCCGTTTTTGGTTTCGGAAATCCTAGTAAGGAAAGATATTCTCGGAATTGGACGAAATCAACGCCCAGGGGCCTATTTTTTCACGAAGCTTCCAGAAGACCGGAGGGGAGACGAAGTGGGGCCACGGGGCGCCGCCACACTAGGGCGGCGCGGCCTAGAGGGGGCCCGCGCGGCCCTATCGTGTGGGGCCCCCGTGACTCTCCCGACTCCGCCCTTCTGCCTACTTAAAGCCTTCGTCGCGAAACACCCAGTACCGAGAGCCACGATACGGAAAACCTTCCAGAGACGCCGCCGCCAATCCCATCTCGGGGGATTCAGAGATCGCCTCCGGCACCCTGCCGGAGAGGGGAATCATCTCCCGGAGGTCTCTTCATCGCCATGATCGCCTCCGGATCGATGTGTGAGTAGTTCACCCCTGGACTATGGGTCCATAG
This sequence comes from Lolium rigidum, assembly GCF_022539505.1. Lineage (NCBI taxonomy): Eukaryota > Viridiplantae > Streptophyta > Magnoliopsida > Poales > Poaceae > Lolium > Lolium rigidum. Next base: position 205,702,699 of record NC_061513.1, on the reverse strand, counting down.
CAGTAGCTAGATGGTCATCTTCTCCCCATTGTGCTATCATGTCAGATCTTGTGAGCTGCCTATCATGATCAAGATCATCTATTTGTAATCCTTCATGTTGTGTTTGTTGGGATCCGATGAATATTGAATACTATGTCAAGTTGATTATCAATCTATCATATATGTTATTTATGTTCTTGCATGCTCTCCGTTGCTAGTAGAGGCTCGGCCAAGTTGATACTTGTGACTCCAAGAGGGAGTATTTATGCTCGATAGTGGGTTCATGCCTCCATTAAATCTGGGACAGAGTGACGGAAAGTTCTAAGGTTGTGGATGTGTCATGTTGCCACTAGGGATAAAACATTGATGCTTTGTCTAAGGATATTTGTGTTGATTACATTACGCACCATACTTAATGCAATTGTCCGTTGTTTGCAACTTAATACTCGGAAGGGGTTCGGATGATAACCTCGAAAGTGGACTTTTTAGGCATAGATGCATGCTGGATAGCGGTCTATGTACTTTGTCGTAATGCCCCGATTAAATCTCATAGTACTCATCATGATATATGTATGTGCATTGTTATGCCTTCTTTATTTGTCAATTGCCCAATCGTAATTTGTTCACCCAACATCTGCTATCTTATGGGAGAGACACCGCTAGTGAACCGTGGACCCCGGTCCTATTCCTTACATCTGAAATACAAACTGCTGCAATTGTTCTTTATTGTTCTTCGCAAACAACCATCATCATCCACACTATACATCTAATCCTTTGTTTACAGCAAGCCGGTGAGATTGACAACCTCGCTGTTACGTTGGGGCAAAGTTCTGTGATTGTGTTGTGCAGGTTCCATGTTGGCGCCGGAATCCCTGGTGTTGCGCCGCACTACACTCCGCCACCAACAACCTTCAACGTGCTTCTTGACTCCTACTGGTTCGATTAAACCTTGGTTTCTTACCGAGGGAAACTTGCTGCTGTGCGCATCACACCTTCCTCTTGGGGTTCCCAACGGACGTGTCAACTACACGCATCAAGAAACTTTCTGGCGCCGTTGCCGGGGAACTGAAGAAAAGTTACACCACAAAGATTTCTAACTCCCACGTCAACTACACGCCAGCATAAATTTCTGGCGCCGTTGCTGGGGAGATCAAGACACGCTGCAAGGGGAGTCTTCCACATCCAATCTCTTTACTTTGTTTTTGTCTTGCTTTACTTTATTTACTGCTTTGTTTGCTGCATTATATCAAAACACAAAAAAATTAGTTGCTAGTTTTACTTTATTTACTGTCTTGTTCTCTATATCGAAAACACAAAAAAAATTAGTTACTTGCATTTACTTTATTTAGTTTGCTTTACTTACTATTGCTAAAAATGAGTAATCCGGAAGTTGAAGTTCGTTCCTTTAAGCAACAAGGGGGAGAAAGTTTTAAAGATGCTTGGTATAGAATTAGCGATGCTCATCATAGGTGCATTAAGAAACACTCCACTATTATACTGCTTAGGAACTTTTATGTTAGAATCTCTAGCTGGAATAGGTATGTTCTTGATACTCTTGCGGGAGGTAATTTCCTAGGCACTCCGGCTTTAGAAGCTAGTTGCATTATTGAGAGTCTAGTTGGAATACCACAAGTTAATGAAGCTAATATTGAAATCTCTCTTGAAGATGTCATGAAAAAGTTGGAGGCCATAGAGAAAGATCTTCCAAGTATTGAGACTAAATTGGGAATATTACTTAATAGCACTGATAAACTTGATAAATCTCTAGGTGGAATTAATGAGAGAATTGCTGTTTTGGAAACTTGTGCTACTCATGATAATCGAACCCATAGGATTAGTGAACTTGAAGAAGCTATGGGAACCTTGGGTTCAACTTTTTCTTCTCTTAAGTTTAAAGAGAAAGCTTATGTGGGTAAGGAACAAAAGTTTATGTATGTCTCTAAAGTGCCTAAACCAAAAAAATATTATTATAGGCCTAAAATTGACAAAGCCCTTAGTACCACTACGGATGGGGGAGCTTATGATGACGATGCTTCGTCTCTTGATGTTACTTGATACACACTTTCTGCGCCTAGCTGAAAGGCGTTAAAGAAAAGCGCTTATGGGAGACAACCCATTATTTTACTTCTGCACTTTATTTTATATTTGAGTCTTGTAAGTTGTTTACTACTGTAGCAACCTCTCCTTATCTTTATTTTATTGCATTGTTGTTCCAAGTAAAGTCTTTGATAGTAAAGCCAATACTAGATTTGGATTGCTGCGCAGAAACAGATTTCTTGCTGTCACGAATTTCGACACTGCCTCTCCGTAGGTAGCTCAGAAAAATCTGCCAATTTACGTGCGTGATCCTCGATATGTACGCAACTTTCATTCAATTTGGGAATTTTCATCTGAGCAAGTCTGGTGCCACTTTAAAATTCGTCTTTACGAACTATTCTGTTTTGACAGATTCTGCCTTTTTATTTCGCATTGCCTGTTTTGCTATGTTAGATGGATTTCTTTGTTCCATTAACTTTCAGTAGCTTTGTGCAATTTCCAGAAGTGTTAAGAATGATTATGTCACCTCTGAATATATGAATTATGCACTGACCCTCTAATGAGTTTGTTTCGAGTTTGGTGTGGAGGAAGTTTTCAAGGGTCAAGAGAGGAGGATGATACAATATGATCAAGAAGAGTGAAAAGTCAAAGCTTGGGGATGCCCCCGTGGTTCATCCCTGCATATTTTAAGAAGACTCAAGCGTCTAAGCTTGGGGATGCCCAAGGCATCCCTTCTTCATCGACAACTTATCGAGTTCCTCTAGTGAAACTATATTTTTATTCTCGTCACATCTTATGTGCTTTACTTGGAGCGTCTGTTTGTTTTTTGTTTTTGTTTTGTTTGAATAAATCGGATCCTAGCATTCTTTGTTTGGGAGAGAGACACGCTCCGCTGTTTCGTATGAACACATATGTTCTTAGCTTCATCTTTAATGTTCATTGCGAAAGTTGAACTATTTCATTCATTGTTATATGGTTGGAAACGGAAAATGCCGCATGTGGTAAATGGTTTAATGTCTTGAATAATGTGATACTTGGCAATTTTTGTGCTCATATAGATCTTGTTTAAGCTCTTGCATCATGTACCTTGTACTCATTAATGAATAACTACATAGAGCTTGTTAAAATTTGGTTTGCATAATTGATCTCTAGAGTCTAGATATTTTCTGGTTGAGGTGTTTGAACAACAAGGAGACAATGTAAAGTCTTATAATAGTTACAATATGTTCATATTTGAGCTTTGCTGCACCTTTTATATACATGAGTTTGCTTCAAACAACCTTGCTAGCCTAGCCTTGTATTGAGAGGAATTCTTCTCGTGCATTCAAATCCTTGAGCCAATAACCATGTCATTTGTGTCCACCATACCTACCTACCACATGGTATTTCTCCGCCATTACAAAGTAAATTACTTGAGTGATACCTTTAAAATTTCTATTCTTTACCTTTGCAATATATAGCTCATGGGACAAAATAGCTTAAAACTATCGTGGTGAAGAATATGTACTTATGTGTCTTATTTCTTAGTAAGTTGCTTGTTGAGCGGTAACCATATTTTCTGGGGACGCCATCAACTCTTTTACCTTTGTTGAATATCATGTGAGTTGCTATGCATGTTCGTCTTGTCCGAAGTAAGGGCGGTTTTCACAATCAAATGGTTTGAGTATGCATACTGTTAGAGAAGAACATTGGGCCGCTAACTAAAGCCATGATTCATGGTGGAAGTTTCAAGTATGGACAGCGAATCCTCAATCTCTTATGAGAATAATAATCGTTGTTGAATGCTTATGCATTAAAGAGGAGTCCATTATCTCGTTGTCTATGTTGTCCCGGTATGGATGTCTAAGTTGAGAATAATCAAAAGCGAGAAATCCAATGCGAACTTTCTCCTTAGACCTTTGTACAAAGCGGCATAGAGGTACCCCTTTGTGACACTTGGTTGAAACATATGCTATGCAATGATAATCCGTGTTAACCCAAGCTAATTAGGACAAGGTGCGAGCACTATTAGTATACTATGCATGAGGCTTGCAACTTATAAGATGTCTTATACATAACTCATATGCTTTATTACTACCGTTGACAAAATTGTTTCTTGTTTTCAAAATGAAAAGCTCTAGCACAAATATAGTAATCAATGCTTCCTCTGCGAAGGGCCTATCTTCTACTTTATTGTTGAGTCAGCTTTGCCTATTCTTTCTATCTTAGAAGCAATCACTTGTATCAACTGTGTGCATTGATTCTTACATGTTTACTTATTGCACTTGTTATATTGCTTTGTGTTGACAATTATCCATGAGATAAATATGTTGAAGTTGAAAGCAACCGCTGAAACTTATATCTTCCTTTGTGTCGCTTCAATAACTTTACTTTGAATCTATTGCTTTATGAGTAACTCTTATGCAAGTCTTATTGATGCTTGTCTTGAAAGTATTATTCATGAAAAGTCTTTGCTATATGATTCATTAGTTTACTCATTATCTTCATCATTGCTTCGAATCGCTGCATTCATCTCATATGCTTACAATAGTATGATCAAGATTATGATAGCATGTCACTTCAGAAATTATCTTTGTTATCGTTTACCTACTCGAGGGCGAGTAGGAACTAATCTTGGGGATGCTTGATACGTCCCAAACGTATCTATAATTTCTTATGTTCCATGCTACTTTTATGATGATACTCACATGTTTTATACACATTATATGTCATTATTATGCATTTTCCGGCACTAACCTATTGAAGAGATGCCGAAGAGCCGATTCTTGTTTCTCGCTGTTTTTGGTTTCGAAATCCTAATAAGGAAATATTCTCGGAATTGGACGAAATCAACGCCTAGGGGCCTATTTTTCCACGAAGCTTCCAGAAGACCGGAGGGGAGACGAAGTGGGGCCACGGGGCGCCGCCACACTAGGGCGGCGCGGCCTAGAGGGGCCCCGCGCGGCCCTAGCGTGTGGGGCCCCCGTGACTCTCCCGACTCCGCCCTTCCGCCTACTTAAAGCCTTCGTCGCGAAACCCCCAGTACAGAGAGCCACGATACGGAAAACCTTCCAGAGACGCCGCCGCCGCCAATCCCATCTCGCGGGATTCAGGAGATCGCCTCCGGCACCCTGCCGGAGAGGGGAATCATCTCCCGGAGGTCTCTTCATCGCCATGATCGCCTCCGGATCGATGTGTGAGTAGTTCACCCCTGGACTATGGGTCCATAGCAGTAGCTAGATGGTCGTCTTCTCCCCATTGTGCTATCATGTCGGATCTTGTGAGCTGCCTATCATGATCAAGATCATCTATTTGTAATCCTTCATGTTGTGTTTGTTGGGATCCGATGAATATTGAATACTATGTCAAGTTGATTATCAATCTATCATATATGTTATTTATGTTCTTGCATGCTCTCCGTTGCTAGTAGAGGCTCTGGCCAAGTTGATACTTGTGACTCCAAGAGGGAGTATTTATGCCCGATAGTGGGTTCATGCCTCCATTAAATGCAGGACGATGATGAGAAAGTTCTAAGGTTGTGGATGTGCTTGTTGCCACTAGGGATAAAACATTGATGCTTTGTCTAAGGATATTTGTGTTGATTACATTACGCACCATACTTAATGCAATTGTCTCGTTCTTTGCAACTTAATACTGGAAGGGGTTCGGATGATAACCTGAAAGTGGACTTTTTAGGCATAGATGCATGCTGGATAGCGGTCTATGTACTTTGTCGTAATGTCCTGATTAAATCTCATAGTACTCATCATGATATATATATGTGCATTGTTATGCCTTCTTTATTTGTCAATTTCCCAACTGTAATTTGTTGACCCAACATCTGCTATCTTATGGGAGAGACACCGCTAGTGAACTGTGGACCCCGGTCCTATTCCTTACATCTGAAATACAAACTGCTGCAATTGTTCTTTATTGTTCTTCGCAAACAACCATCATCATCCACACTATACATCTAATCCTTTGTTTACAGCAAGCCGGTGAGATTGACAACCTCGCTGTTACGTTGGGGCAAAGTTCTATGATTGTGTTGTGCAGGTTCCATGTTGGCGCCGGAATCCCTGGTGTTGCGCCGCACTACACTCCGCCACCAACAACCTTCAACGTGCTTCTTGACTCCTACTGGTTCGATTAAACCTTGGTTTCTTACTGAGGGAAACTCGCTGCTGTGCGCATCACACCTTCCTCTTGGGGTTCCCAACGGACGTGTCAACTACACGCATCAAGCAAATTTCTGGCGCCGTTGCCGGGGAACTGAAGAAAAGCTACACCACAAAGATTTCTAACTCCCACGTCAACTACACGCCAGCAGGAGGCCAAACTCATGGGGGAGGTGCCTATACTAGGGTGCGTAAGTGAAAGGTTAATGGTTGATGATCCGCATACTGAGTTATGATTATTCAGGATTATCCCTGACGGATGTAATCAAATGTTGTGGCACAAGTGTGCAACCTCTGCAGAGTGTAAACCTATTCGAATAACCGCGTCTGCGGTCATGGACAGCTGGAAAGGCCATACTGTTCCGTCATCAGAACCATTCCAAAAAGGTGACATGTGATGGATGACTTGTGAATTGAACTTGAAAGGTGACTTTGACTTGAATCACAACAGAGTTGTGGGAATGCCACTAATGTTCCCACTTGAGTTAAGTTAGGCAAATGAAGAGTCTTTGGTTACTAAATGCTAATGAAATAAAACTAGCTTTATGCAAATGAACCTAGAGCTTAGAATTCCATTGATATAGTTGATAGTGCTTACCTTAGTATTAGTTTGCGAGTACTTTAAAGTACTCATGGCTTTGTCCCTGGCTATTCAAATGGCCAGACTATGAAGAGGAGCATTACTACCAGGAAGACGGACAGCAGGACGTCTACGATAACTAGGACTACTCCTGACGTCAAAGGTTGCCTGTGGAGCAGATGGACCGCTACTACGCTACTTCCGATGTGTGTTTTGTGTTGGATCCTTAGATCCACTATGTTGTATTAAGACTGGATCATATGATCCTTTGATGTAAGACAATTATGAGTTGTAATGAATGATGTTCTGTGATATCAATCTATTATGTCTCGCAAAAACAATATTCCTGGGATTGCGATGTATGGCATAATAGGCATCTGGACTTAAAAATCCGGGTGTTGACAATCAGGATCATCATCACCATCATCTCCACCACTAGCACCATCATCACCGTCGTCTCCACGCCGTCCCGCTGTAACATCTTGGGTTTGATACTTGTCTAGTTCATAGGGGAAACTTTCTCGGTGTTGATTACTCCTTGTAGTTGATGCTATTGAGTGAAACCATTGAATTAAGGCTTATGTCCAGATTGTTATTCATCATTATATCACCTCTGATTATGATCCATATGATGTCTCGTGAGTAGTTCGTTTAGTTCTTGAGGACATGGGAGAAGTCATGCTGATTAGTAGTGGAACTATGTTGAGTAATATGCAATGATTTGATATTTAACTTGTGGTGTTATTCTTCTAGTGGTATCATGTGAACGTCGACTACATGATACTTCACCTTTATGGGCCTAGGGGAATGCATCGTGTATTTGACTACTAATTGTGGGGTTGCAGGAGCGACAGAAACCCCAACCCCGTTAGGAAACCGGTACACGAGGGAGTGTAGGATCTCAAAGTTTAAGGTTGTGGTTAGATTTATCTTAATTACTTTCTTGTAGTTGCGGATGCTTGCAATAGGTATAATCACAAGTATGTATTAGTCCAAGTATGGGGTAGTGCATTAGCATAGGTGTACACATACAACACTTACCAAACCATTGAAGATTATTTAGCTATGTGAAACAAAAGCACTTGACGAAATTCCCGTGTGCCCTCAGGAACGTTTGGTCATCATAAGTAAAACAACCGTCTTGTCCTTTGCTCTAAAAAGGGTTGGGTAACTCGCTGCAATTATTATTACTGCATTTTATTTACTCGTACTTTATTTATTTGCAATACCAGATACCCCTGCAAACATGTTTGCTAGTGTTTACAGTGAATCCTCGATCAAAACTGCTCGTCAACACCTTCTGCTCCTCGTTGGGTTCGACACTCTTATTTATCGAAAGTACTACGATACACCGCCTATACTTGTGGGTCATCAAGACTATTTTCTGGCGCCGTTGTCAGGGAGTGAAGCGCTATTGAAGAGTGGAATTGGTAAAGGTAATTTTTACTGTAAGTGTTGTTTTTATTTATGTGTGCTACTGCTTTATTTCATTATGGAGGCGTCTTTGTTTGACTCTCTATTTGGAATTACTACAACCACTGTTACGGTAGTATATGAACCACCACGTGCTCAATGGATCCTTTTAAAATACATATGAAAATTGTGGAACGTGTTATGAATAACTGCTATTATGGAGATGGAAAAGTCCATCGGGGTGATCATTTACTCTTTATACATAAATTATGCGAGTTGTTCAAGTGTGCATGTATCTCAATGGACCAAGTTAAGAGAAAATTATTCTCTTTATCACTTAAGAGAAGAGCTGCGGAATGGTATAAGATGCTGAACAATGGCCGATCTATTGGATGGAAGGAAATTGTATGTCACATCTCAAAATTTTCTAAATTTTTGAATGTAAAATAAAAATAAGTTTAATGCTTGATTGTTTGAAATTGATTGAAAATTCACAAGGAATTAAAACTTTTGAAGTTATTTAAAAGTAATTTTCAAAATGTGGTTTTCAAAGACTTTTGGTTTCAAAGTATTTTCAAAATCAAACATATTTTGGTTTTCAAGGTTTTCAAATTCTTAATAGATTTTTATTTAAGAAAACAAAACTCTAGAAAATTCTACTTGCACAATATTTCCCAAGTAACCAATTAGACCAAGTGCACATAATTATTATTTTATTTTCACAAATGGATTTTAAATAAGTTCCTTATTGTCTTAAAACATATTTTGATTTTAAAAATAATTTAGAAAATTGTTTTCGTATGCACATGTTGAAACTATATCATATGGCCATAATGACATAATTGTAATAAAATGATATAAATACCAACTTATAAAATTTAAGTTATTAGGTTATCCTATACTAAGTAAAATAATATTACAAATTTTTTGAATTTTGTTTCACCCAAACCGGACCTATGAAACATCTTTTATAGAAGAAACAAGTGATAGGAAAAGAAAAAACATTAAACAGACTGGTCAGCCTAGCCGACCGGCCCACCACCGCCGCGCACGTCGCCCACGCCGTGGCCCACCTGGCCGAATCGGCCCACCGGACGCCCCCAGCCAGGCCGCACGCGCGCCCACGCCCTGCGCCGCCAGGACCCCAGGAGCAAACCCTAGCGTCCAGCCCCAGCCTATAAATAGCCCGCCCGGGAGCCCCAGGCACGCACCCAGCCGCAGCGCTCTTCCTTCGCGCGACACACGCGCGCAACTCTGCTGCGGCAGCTGCTGCACGTTTTTAGCTCGCGGCGCACAATAGCCACACACTCGACGCAACATTCACGACGCTACACGGCAGTGGCGGAGCGTGACCGAAAACAAAGCATGGACCAAACAGCGATGCAAACCATTAAAGCTTAATTCGAACAAGTAGTAGAAATACATGGGCTATTTAGCATGTATAATTGTGTTTTCCAATGTGCAAAGACTGGGCCACAACCCTGTATGGCATCCAAGACGCTCCGCCCCTGCTACACGGGCTACACAGGAAAACGCGTACGTATCTTCGTAATTTTATATCTTTAGATCTAGATCTCCGTTTAGAATATTGGTTCTTCCGTTAAGTTTGTAATTAGATTCTCTAAAAAATTTCATGTAGGAAGTTTTTCCATCCGAGCAACTTGTTCGGACAACTTTTCGGACACCAATACAATTTAACCGCGGATTGTAAAATCCATATCTTGAGTTCTACACGTCGGTTTTCGACAAATTTTATATCGTTGGAATCAGTAAAATGCGTAGATCATTTTAGAATTTTTGCATTTAGGTTTAGCACATTTTGCTTTCGCGGTATTTATATGATCCGCAATGTGGTTCTTCGACTATAAACATCATTTAGATACATTCATCATGTTCCATGATCACATCTCTCTCCAAACATACTATCCTAGTCCATATAACTGAAATAAGAATTGAGTTATTTCAGTAAAGTGTGACGTGCCCTAGTTTATATTTTTTTACCTTGCTTTAGTAGGGTGGAGATACTCTACCCCATATCACATGTGTTGAACCCTTATCCATTAGGCCCCGCGAACCAAATCCCAATATCATTCATGTCATTCAACTCTTTCACTTAGTTCGGGAGTGCCGTTTTGGCACCCGGGAGCATATGCTCCCGGTTTTTAAACATCATTTTAAATGTATTTTTAAAATGTTGAAAAATTTGAACATAAAATTTAGTGGATACATCTTGAAATTTTACATGTTCAGAAAGTGGTTTCACAGTAAAACCGACATTTTGAGTTTCATCTGTAAAAAAGACAAATTTTTGTGTAAAAAAAGGTTGTGTACGAGACGTTTGATTTGTCTTTTTTATACAAGTTAAAAAAAATGTCGATTTTTCGCAAGACTTGATGCGCGCACGTAAAATGTTGATACGTAAGTGAGAAATTTTTTGTTTGATTTTTTTTGAATATTTGAAAATGTTTTCCGGTGGCAGGAGCATATGCTCCCATGTGCCGAATTGAATTTCCCACTTAGTTCGAACTATTCAACTTTCAAATGAGTTATTTAAGTAGTTCAATAGATCATTAGTTTATACCCAATGCTAGGTGTGATCTTGTGCTACTTTGATAAGTGTTGTCACACTATGTCAAATTGCATTTGAGACTAGTTGAATGCTTCAAAGAAAAATTTAAAACATTGACATGACCATATCTTCAAATCTAACCCTGATCCAAGTTAATCCCTTTGTCCAAGAAAATCTTGAGTCCAAGTAGCCCCCATCATATTCTAAATATCATTCATACATATTCAACCTTATGCCCACTTAATCTTATTGGCTTATATTGAACTATTCAATTTACAAATGGGTTAATTGAGTAATTCAATATATCAAAAATTCATACCCAAGCCTATGTGTAATTTATACTATTTTGAGTAATTGTTGTCACACTTATTCAATATAATTGTTGTTGTACTATTTTTTACCAATGTTATTCAATTCACATGAGCCGTTTCAAATTATTTTCATGTTTTTGTAAAACATAAAGATTCATCAATTATATCTTGGATGGTCCATTACTTTCTAATCATGTGACTTGCCATCCAAACTCTCACAGTTATATCTTGCAAGCTAAACCTCATGCTACACCTTAGTACCATAGAGCGATTTTCGATTGTTGTCTTGTTTGATTTTGTTGTTGTTGTTGAATGGTGTGTTTATGTTGTGCTATATTTTATCTTATAGTTTGTGTGAAGAGCGACGTGTTTTGTTGAGAGGAGTGAATGATCTTCAATTACCAAAAAGGCAAGTGACATTCAAGTCCTACCTATTTTACTTATGCATTAGTGTTTTAAACTAGTATGCATGGTAGGATTTTGATTTCAAAAGTAAAGTATTATGCTATGCTTAGCAAACCCTAGTAGTATGTAGCTACTCCTGAACATATTGCTAGGATACTTAGTTTGCCTAGCAACATCAAAATGCCAATGTTGTTTCGATTATTCTGGATTGTGAGTATTGGGAATTAAAATTAATAACCTTAATGAAACACCTGGGTGGATTTGGTATTGCTTGGTGGGCGGCTACTCAGGGCTCCGTCCCTGGCAGATGGAACCAGTGGACATGTGGGTGGTTCTTACCTGAGAGTCCGCAGTTGTAGAGAGGATCGGCCACCCAGGATTAAAGAGATTATTGATGGCGTGTTAGACACACGTCCGTTGGGAACCCCAAGAGGAAGGTGTGATGTGTACAGCGACAAATTTTCCCTCAGTAAGAAACCAAGGTTATCGAACCAGTAGGAGTCAAGGAACACGTGAAGGTTGTTGGTGGCGGAGTGTACTCGCGGCGCAACACCAGGGATTCCGCGCCAACGTGGAACCTCGCATAACACAATCAAAGTACTTTGCCCCAACGTAACGAGTGAGGTTGTCAATCTCACCGGCTTGCTTGTAAACAAAGGATTAGATGTATAGTGTGGAAGATGATGTTTGTTTGCGAAGAACAAGTAAAGAACAAGTATTGCAAGAGATTGTATTTCAGATGTAAAGAATGGACCGGTTCCACGAGCTTCACTAGTGGTGTCTCTCCGATAAGATAAATGGCATGTTGGGTGAACAAATTACAGTTGGGCAATTGACAAATAAAGAAGGCATAACAATGCACATACATATATCACGATGAGTACTATGAGATTTAATCAGGGCATTACGACAAAGTACATAGACCGCTATCCAGCATGCATCTATGCCTAAAAAGTCCACCTTCGAGGTTATCGTCCGAACCCCTTCCAGTATTAAGTTGCAAACAACGAGACAATTGCATTAAGTATGGTGCGTAATGTAATCAACACAAATATCCTTAGACAAAGCATTGATGTTTTATCCCTAGTGGCAACAGCACATCCACAATCTTAGAACTTTCTGTCACTGTCCCAGATTCAATGGAGGCATGAACCTACTATCGAGCATAAATACTCCCTTTTGGAGTCACAAGTATCAACTTGGCCAGAGCCTCTACTAGCAACGGAGAGCATGCAAGAACATAAACAACATATATGATAGATTGATAATCAACTTGACATAGTATTCCATATTCATCGGATCCCAACAAACACAACATGTAGCATTACAAATAGATGATCTTGATCATGATAGGCAGCTCACAAGATCTAACATGATAGCACAATGAGGAGAATACAACCATCTAGCTACTGCTATGGACCCATAGTCCAGGGGTGAACTACTCACACATCGATCCGGAGGCGATCATGGTGATGAAGAGACCTCCGGGAGATGATTCCCTTCTCCGGCAGGGTGCCGGAGGCGATCTCCTAAATCCCCCGAGATGGGATTGGCGGCGGCGTCTCTGGAAGGTTTTCCGTATCGTGGCTCTCGCATCGGGGTTTTCGCGACGAAGGCTTTAAGTAGGCGGAAGGGCGGAGTTGGAGGGCTGACGGGGGCCCCACACCATAGGGCGGCGCGGGCCACCCTTGGCCGCGCCGGCCTATGGGGTCGGCGCCCCGTCGCCCCACTTCGTTTCCCTTTCGGTCTTCTGGAATCTTCGTGGAAACATAAGACCCTGGGCGTTAATTTCGTCCAATTCCGAGAATATGTCCTTTGTAGGATTTACGAAACCAAAAACAATGAGAAAACAACAATCGGCTCTTCGGCATCTCGTCAATAGGTTAGTGCCGGAAAATGCATAAATATGACATAAAGTGTGTATAAAACATGTGAGTATCATCATAAAAGTAGCATGGAACATAAGAAATTATAGATACGTTTGGGACGTATCAAGCATCCCCAAGCTTAGTTCCTACTCGCCCCCGAGTAGGTAAACGATAACAAGGATAATTTCTGAAGTGACATGCTATCATAATCTTGATCAATACTATTGTAAAGCATATGAGATGAATGCAGCGATTCGAAGCAATGGTGAAGACAATGAGTAAACAACTGAATCATATAGCAAAGACTTTTCATGAATAATACTTTCAAGACTAGCATCAATAAGACTTGCATAAGAGTTACTCATAAAGCAATAGATTCTTAGTAGAAAGCTTTGAAACAACACAAAGGAAGATATAAGTTTCAGCAGTTGCTTTCAACTTTAACATGTATATCTCATGGATAGTTGTCAACACAAAGTAATATAACAAGTGCAATAGGTAGACATGTAAGAATCAATGCTCACAGTTGATACAAGTGTTTTCTTCTGAGATAGAAAGAATAGGTGAACTGACTCAACAATAAAGTAGAAGATAGGCCCTTCGCAGAGGGAAGCATGGATTACTATTTTTGTGCTAGAGCTTTTCATTTTGAAAACATAGAAACAATTTTGTCAACGGTAGTAATAAATCATATGTGTTATGTATAAGATATCCTATAAGTTGCAAGCCTCATGCATAGATTACCAATAGTGCTCGCACCTTGTCCTAATTAGCTTCGATTAACATGGATTATCATTGCATAACATATGTTTCAACCAAGTGTCACAAAGGGGTACCTCTATGCCGCCTGTACAAAGGTCTAAGGAGAAAGATCGCATTTGATTTCTCGTCTTTGATTATTCTCAACTTAGACATCCATACCGGGACAACATAGACAACAGATAATGGACTCCTCTTTAATGCATAAGCATTCAACAACAGATAAAATTCTCATAAGAGATTGAGGATTGATTGTCCAAACTGAAACTTCCACCATGAATCATGGCTTTAGTTAGCGGCCCAATGTTCTTCTCTAACAATATGCATACTCAAACCATTTGATCATGAAAATCGCCCTTACTTCGGACAAGACGAACATGCATAGAAACTCACATGATATTCAACAAAGGTGTAATAGTTGATGGCGTCCCCAGAAACATGGTTACCGCTCAACAAGCAACTTATTAAGAAATAAGATACATAAGTACATATTGTTCACCACAATAGTTTTTAAGGCTATTTTCCCATGAGCTATATATTGCAAAGACAAAGGATAGAATTTTTAAAGGTAGCACTCAAGTAATTTACTTTCGAATGGCAGAGAAATACCATGTAGTAGGTAGGTATGGTGGACACAAATGGCATAGTTTTTGGCTCAAGGATTTGGATGCACGAGAAGAATTCCTCTCAATACAAGGCTAGGCTAGCAAGGTTGTTTGAAGCAAACTCAAGTATAAAACGGTGCAGCAAAACTCACATATGAACATATTGTAAGCATTATAAGACTTTACATCGTCTCCTTGTTGTTCAAACACCTTAACCAGAAAATATCTAGACTCTAGAGACCAATCATGCAAACTAATTTTAACAAGCTCTATGTAGTTCTTCATTAATAGGTACAAAGTACATGATGCAAGAGCTTAAACATGATCTATATGAGCACAACAATTGCCAAGTATCAAATTATTCAAGACATTATACCAATTACCACATGAAGCATTTTCTGTTTCCAACCATATAACAATGAACGAAGCAGTTTCAACCTTCGCCATGAACATTAAGAATAAAGCTAAGAACGTATGTGTTCATACGAAACAGCGGAGCGTGTCTCTCTCCCAAACAAAGAATGCTAGGATCCGATTTTATTAAAACAAAAACAAACAGACGCTCCAAGTAAAGCATATAAGATGTGACGGAATAAAAATATAGTTTCACTAGAGGTGACCTGATAAGTTGTCGATGAAGAAGGGATGCCTTGGGCATCCCCAAGCTTAGATGCTTGAGTCTTCTTAAAATATGCAGGGATGAACCACGGGGGCATCTCCAAGCTTAGAATTTTCACTCTTCTTGATCATATTGTATCATCCTCCTCTCTTGACCCTTGAAAACTTCGTACACACCAAACTTAAAACAAACTCATTAGAAGGTTAGTGCATAATTGAAAATTCATGTATTCAGAGGTGACATAATCATTCTTAACACTTCTGGACATTGCACAAAGCTACTGAAAGTTAATGGAACAAAGAAATCCATCAAACATAGCAAAACAGGCAATGCGAAATAAAAGGCAGAATCTGTCAAAACAGAACAGTCCGTAAAGACGAATTTTTCAGGGGAACTTAACTTGCTCAGATGAAAATTATCAAATTGAATGAAAGTTGTGTACATATCTGAGGATCACGCACGTAAATTGGCAGATTTTCCTAAATTTCCTACAGAAGGGGCTGCTCAATTTCGTGACAGTAAGAAATCTGTTTCTGCGCAGTAATCCAAATCTAGTATTGACTTTACTATCAAAGACTTTACTTGGCACAACAATGCAATAAAATAAATATAAGGAGAGGTTGCTACAGTAGTAACAACTTCCAAGACTCAAATATAAAACAAAAGTGCAAAAGTAAAATAATGGGTTGTCTCCCATAAGCGCTTTTCTTTAACGCCTTTCAGCTAGGTGCATAAAGTGTGAATCAAGTATTATCGAGAGACGAAGCATCAACATCATAATTTTTTCTAATAATAGAATCATAAGGTAACTTCATTCTCTTTCTAGGGAAGTGTTCCATACCTTTCTTAAGAGTAAATTGATATTTAATATTACCTTCCTTCATATCAATGGTAGCACCAACAGTTCGAAGAAAAGGTCTTCCCAATATAATGAGACAAGATGCATTGCATTCAATATCCAAGACAACAAAATCAACGGGTACAAGGTTATTGTTAACCATAATGCGAACATTATCAATCCTCCCCAAAGGTTTCTTCATAGAATGATCAGCAAGATTAACATCCAAATAACAATTTTTCAATGGTGGCAAGTCAAGCATATCATAGATTTTCTTAGGCATAACGAAATACTTGCACCAAGATCACATAAAGCATTACAATCAAAATCATTGACCCTCATCTTAATGATGGGCTCCCAACCATCTTCCAACTTCCTAGGAATAGAAGTTTCAAGTTTTAGTTTCTCCTCTCTAGCTTTTATGAGAGCATTTGTAATATGTTTTGTAAAGGCCAAATTTATAGCACTAGCATTGGGACTTTTAGCAAGTTTTTGTAAGAACTTTATAACTTCAGAGATATGACAATCATAAAAACCTAAACGATTATGATCTACAGCAATGGGATCATTGTCCCCAATATTTTAAAAAATTTCAGCAGTTTTATCACAAACAGTTTCAACAATTTTAGCAGTTTCAGGCAATTTTGCACGCTTTGCACTAGGAGTAGAAACATTGCCAACACCAATTATTTTACCATTGATAGTAGGAGGTGTAGCAAAATGTGAAGCATTATCATTACTAGTGGTGGTAATAGTCCAAACTTTAGCTACATTATTCTCTTTAGCTAGTTTTTCGTTTTCTTCTCTTTCCCCCACCTAGCATGCAATTCAGCCATCAATCTAATATTTTCATTAATTCGAACTTGGATGGCGTTTGCTGTAGCAAATGACTTAATATCTTTATCTTCATTAGGCATAACTTTCAATTTTAAAAGATCAACATCAGAGGCAAGACTATCAACCTTAGAAGCAAGAATATCAATTTTATCAAGCTTTGCTTCAACAGATTTGTTAAAAGCAGTTTGTGTACTAATAAATTCTTTAAGCATGGCTTCAAGACTAGGGGGTACACTCCTATTATTGTTGTAAGAATTCCCATAAGAATTACCATAACCATTACCATTAACAGAAGGATATGGCCTATAGTTGTTTCCAGAATTATTCCTATCAGCATTGTTGTTGAAATTATTATTTTTAATGAAGTTCACATCCACATGTTCTTCTTGGGCAACCAATGAAGCTAAAGGAACATTATTAGGATCAACATTAGATCTACCATTCACAAGCATAGACATTATAGCATCAATCTTATCACTCAAGGAGGAGGTTTCTTCAACAGAATTTACCTTCTTACCTTGTGGAGCTCTTTCCGTGTGCCATTCAGAGTAATTTATCATCAAGAAGCTTTGTTGCCGCCCCCAAAGTGATGGACATAAAGGTACCTCCAGCAGCTGAATCCAATAGGTTCCGTGAAGAAAAATTCAATCCTGCATAAAAGGTTTGTATGATCATCCAAGTAGTTAGTCCATGGGTAGGGCAATTCTTTACCAAAGATTTCATTCTCTCCCATGCTTGAGCAACATGTTCATTATCTAATTGCTTAAAATTCATTATGCTACTTCTCAAAGATATAATTTTAGCGGGAGGATAATATCTACCAATAAAAGCATCTTTACATTTAGTCCATGAATCAATACTATTCTTAGGCAAAGATAGCAACCAATCTTTAGCTCTTCCTCTTAAGGAGAAAGGAAACAATTTTAATTTTATAATGTCACCATCTACATCCTTATACTTTTGAATTTCACAAAGTTCAACAAAATTATTAAGATGGGCAGCAGCATCATCAGAACTAACACCAGAAAATTGCTCTCTCATAACAAGATTTAGTAAAGCGGGTTTAATTTCAAAGAATTCTCGCTGTAGTAGCAAGTGGAGCAATAGGTGTGCATAGGAAATCATTATTATTTGTGCTAGTGAAGTCACACAACTTAGTATTCTCAACGAGTACCCATTTTAGCAGTAGTAAATAAAACAAACTAAATAAAGTAAATGCAAGTAACTAATTTTTTTGTGTTTTTAATATGGAGAACAAGACAGTAAATAAAGTAAAAATAGCAACTAATTTTTTTGTATTTTTGATATTGAAAGCAAACAAAGTAGTAAATAAAATAAAGTAAAGCAAGACAAAAACAAAGTAAAGAGATTGGATGTGGGAGACTCCCCTTGCAGCGTGTCTTGATATCCCCGGCAACGGCGCCAGAAAACTGTCTTGATGGCGTGTAAGACACATGTCCGTTGGGAACCCCAAGAGGAAGGTGTCATGTGTACAGCGACAAGTTTTCCCTCAGTAAGAAACCAAGGTTATCGAACCAGTAGGAGTCAAGGAACACGTGAAGGTTGTTGGTGGCGGAGTGTAGTGCGGCGCAACACCAGGGATTCCGGCGCCAACGTGGAACCTGCACAACACAATCAAAGTACTTTGCCCCAACGTAACTGAGTAAGGTTGTCAATCTCACCGGCTTGTCTGTAAACAAAGGATTAGATGTATAGTGTGGAAGATGATGTTTGTTTGCGAAGAACAAGTAAAGAACAAGTATTGCAGTAGATTGTATTTCAGATGTAAAGAATGGACCGGGGTCCATAGTTCACTAGTGGTGTCTCTCCGATAAGATAAATGGCATGTTGGGTGAACAAATTACAGTTGGGCAATTGACAAATAAAGAAGGCATAACAATGCACATACATATATCACGATGAGTACTATGAGATTTAATCAGGGCATTACGACAAAGTACATAGACCGCTATCCATCATGCATCTATGCCTAAAAATTCCACCTTCGAGTTATCGTCCGAACCCCTTCCGGTATTAAGTTGCAAACAACGGACAATTGCATTAAGTATGGTGCGTAATGTAATCAACACAAATATCCTTAGACAAAGCATTGATGTTTTATCCCTAGTGGCAACAAGCACATCCACAACCTTAGAACTTTATGTCACTCGTCCTGCATTCAATGGAGGCATGAACCCACTATCGAGCATAAATACTCCCTCTTGGAGTCACAAGTATCAACTTGGCCAGAGCCTCTACTAGCAACGGAGAGCATGCAAGAACATAAACAACATATATGATAGATTGATAATCAACTTGACATAGTATTCCATATTCATCGGATCCCAACAAACACAACATGTAGCATTACAAATAGATGATCTTGATCATGATAGGCAGCTCACAAGATCTAACATGATAGCACAATGAGGAGAAGACAACCATCTAGCTACTGCTATGGACCCATAGTCCAGGGGTGAACTACTCACACATCGATCCGGAGGCGATCATGGTGATGAAGAGACCTCCGGGAGATGATTCCCCTCTCCGGCAGGGTGCCGGAGGCGATCTCCTGAATCCCCCGAGATGGGATTGGCGGCGGCGGTGTCTCTAGAAGGTTTTCCGTATCGTGGCTCTCGGTAGTGGGGTTTTCGCGACGAAGGCTTTAAGTAGGCGAAAGGGCGGAGTCGGAGGGCTGACAGGGGGCCCACACCATAGGGCGGCGCGGGGCCACCCTTGGCTGCGCCGGCCTATGGGGTCGGCGCCCCGTCGCCCCACTTCGTTTCCCTTTCGGTCTTTTGGAATCTTCGTGGAAAAATAAGACGCTGGGCGTTGATTTCCTCCAATTCCGAGAATATTTCCTTTGTAGGATTTCTGAAACCAAAAACAGCGAGAACAACGAATCGGCTCTTCGGCATCTCGTCAATAGGTTAGTGCCGGAAAATGCATAAATATGACATAAAGTGTGTATAAAACATGTGAGTATCATCATAAAAGTAGCATGGAACATAAGAAATTATAGATACGTTTGGGACATATCAATTATTATGTCATCCATGTTTTAGATTTCAGTGCAGCCTTATGGTATTATGGGTCCTGCTGGAATTAAGTAAGTTGTGAGGTCCAACATGTTTGCTAGACAGGATAATGTGGCTACAGCCAAATGGGTACGAGTCTAGCAGGTATGGTTGAAACCTTCTTCTGAAAGATCTTGTCTCATTCTTCTCTTGGGAAGGGTGGGTCGTAAGATGAAAGTGCACAACCTTTCGAGAGTTAAACCTAAGATCTTAGCAGTGTCCCCGGTTATGGACAAATTGAGCTCCTAGGCAAGGAATGTACGGAAGAATCTCATCATTGTTTTCTGAATGAGTTAAAATTTAAGTAGCAACTGTATGTAAGTACATGGTAGATGGAACCATGGTACTGTATGATAACTTTATAGGTTTTATAAAATGTTTTGTTTAAATAAAATATAGGATAAAATTGGAATTAGCCCAAAACTCCACCAGCCAAATATCATGTAGATAGTCATTTCAAAATTTCCACCAAATAAGTGTCATTTGCTAGTACATCATTGTACCGACCTCCATTCGTGGGGCTGCATATTCAAACGTGCAGGATATTCTGAGGAGGAGTAATTGGTAGGATCTCGAGTCTACATTACAACATGACTGCCTGTGGCACATGAAAATGATGAAGGCTCATTGATGATTTACTTTCCGATGTGTTTGTTCTGAACATTTTATTTTAGCTAGTCCATGTGACTATGGAATTTGTAAGGTTATATTTTACCCTTTGGATCAATGATGTAGTAATTTAATATGATTGCAATGATTACTATATTTTGTAATGTGTGTGTTATCAGTGTTCCCGGGAATAGCACGATACACATGTATCTTACCTTTATTCAAAGGTAGGGTGCTACATTGTACCTCTCTTTTATTCTAAATTATATCCTCCAAGTAAGATTCATAAGGATCGGAATCAAATATATAATTTCTAGCCTCAAAATGGAGAGAGTATTGCCTAAGCGTGGGGGAGATTGAAGTCACTAATGCTCAAATGCCCCATTCATGAGCTTCCTAGTAATATTGTTATTAACAACTTCTATGCAAGGCTTTCTCTTCATGATAAGGATTTATTGAATGCTTCTTGTTCTGGATCATTTACACGTATGAAAGAAGAAGCTAAATGGGATCTTCTCGACCGCATTCAGGAAAATACTGAAGGATGGGAGAATGATAAAGGAAGAAAGTCAGGTATTAATTATGATTATGAAGGCATTGAATCTTTTATGCAAACTAATAACTTTCGTAATACTAGTGTTGTTTATGGTCTTGATTCTCAAATTCTTGCAAATTATTTTAAGGCTTTTGCTTCTTATCTTGATGTTCCTAAAAAGGAGTGGAACAAGTATCATGCACCTTATAAAGATATTGTTAATTGTGTTCCTGCTAGAAATATTGAAGTTTGTACTGCTGATCGTGTTTTTCCTAAACTCTATATTGAGAAAGTACCTTTCCCTACCAAGGTAAAGGAACATTCTATTGTAACTAGTGTGGTTAATAAAAGTAAAAAAGAAAGCTATAGAACCTGATGAACAAATAACTGTTGAACATGCGGTAGCAATAGTAAAGGACTTGGTTACTGAAAATGTAGAAGATGGACATATTATATTTTGTGAAGATGCTTCTAATATTGTTTCACATCCTAGTAAATCCAAGAAAACTAGTGTTCATGTGTTTTCTGTTAGAATAGGTGATCATTGCTATTATGGTTTATGTGATATTGGTGCAAGTTCTAGTGCTATTCCTTATGAGCTAGCTTTACAGGGAAATTATTCATGAAATTGGTTCTTGTGAACTTGAAGAAATTGATGTGGTTATTCAGCTTGCTAACAGAGAGACCATCTCTCTGATTGGCATTATTCGAGATGTAGAAGTTTTATGTGGTAAAATTAAATATCCTGCTGATGTTATAGTACTTGGTTCAGCTGCTAGTAAGACTTGTCCTATAATTTTTGGTAGACCTTTCTTGAATACTTGTGGTGCTATTATAGATTGCAAGAAGGAGAAAATTCTTACTAAATTTGATGGAGAGTCTTATGAATTTAATTTTTCTAAGTTTGCTAAAGCTCCTTATAAAACTGAATTGCCTAATGGAGATTTTAGAGGTTGAACAACTATTGTTGTTGCTCGTAACGATGCTTTGCAGCAATATATGGAGGATCACGAAAGTGAGGTCTTTATGGAAGAAAGAAATGAAATTGATGAGATTTTTCTTCGTCAACCGGAGATGCTTAAGCATGATTTACATGTGGAAGATTTGGGTACCACACTACCACTCAAGGAGGATCCTATTTTCGATTTAAAACCTTTACCTGATGATCTTAAATATGCTTACATTTATGATAAGCAAATATATCATGTTATTATTAGTTCTAAAATTTTAGGACAGGAAGAGGAAAGATTATTGGGAGTATTGAAGAAGCATCGAGGAGCTATGGGATATACACTTGATGATTTGAAGGGGATTTCTCCAACTATATGTCAGCATGCTATTAATAACCGGATGCAAAGCCAGTTGTTGAACATCAATGCTGCTTAATTCCGAAGATGAAGGATGCGGTAAGAAATGAGGTATTGAAACTTCTTGATGCTGGTATTATTTATAGCTGATAGTAGATGGGTTAGTCTTGCGCATTGTGTCCCTAAGAAAGGAGGAATTACTGTTGTGCCTAATGAGAATAATGAACTTATTCCTCAAAGAGTAGTAGTTGGTTATAGGATGTGCATTGATTTTGAAAAGTTAATAAAGTTACTAAGAAATATCATTATCCTTTACCTTTTATTGATCAAATGTTAGAAAGGTTATCTAAGCAAATTCATTTTTGTTTCCTTGATGGTTATTCTGGGGTTTCTCAAATTGTTGTTAAGAAGCAAGATCAAGAGAAAACCACTTTTACTTGTCCTTATGGAACTTATGCTTATAGACGTATGCATTTTGATTTGTGTAATGCTCCTTCTACATTTTAAAGATGCATGTCTGCTATCTTTCATGGTTTTTGTGAAGAAATTGTGGAAGTATTCATGGTCGATTTCTCTGTCTATGGGACTTCTTTTGATAATTGTTTGCACAATCTTGATAAAGTTTTGCAGAGATGTGAAGAAACTAATCTTGTTCTTAATTGAGAGAAATGCCACTTTATGGTAAATGAAGGAATTGTTCTTGGACATAAAATTTCTGAAAGAGGTATTGAAGTCGACAGAGCCAAAGTGGAAGAAATTGAGAAAATGCCCTGTCCCAGGGATGTTAAAGGTATTCGTAGTATTCTTGGTCATGCTAGTTTCGATAGGAGGTTTATTAAAGATTTATCTAAAATTTCAAAACCTCTTACTAATCTTCTCCAAAAGGATGTACCTTTTGTTTTTGATGATGACTGTAAGGAAGCTTTTGAAACTCGAAAGAAGGCTTTAACTACTGCTCCTATTGTTCAACCACCTAATTGGAATTTACCCTTTGAAATTATGTGCGATGCTAGTGATTTTGCAGTAGGTGTTGTTCTTGGACAGCGAGTAGATAAGAAGTTGAATGTTATTCATTATGCTAGTAAGACTCTTGATGCTGCTCAAAAGAATTATGCTACTACTGAAAAAGAATTCTTAGTTGTAGTCTTTGCTTGTGATAAGTTTAGACCTTATATTGTTGATTAGAAAGTTACTATTCATACTGATCATGCTGCTATTAGATACCTTATGGAAAATAAAGATGCTAAGCCTAGGCTTATTAGATGGGTATTGCTTTTACAAGAGTTTGAT
The DNA here is from genome assembly GCF_022539505.1 of Lolium rigidum. Classification (NCBI taxonomy): domain Eukaryota; kingdom Viridiplantae; phylum Streptophyta; class Magnoliopsida; order Poales; family Poaceae; genus Lolium; species Lolium rigidum. The sequence goes on along the minus strand of NC_061513.1, from coordinate 205,678,904 downwards.
CTGCATATTGTAGATAGGAAGGGCGCTGAAAATCCTGTTGCTGATAACTTGTCTAGATTGGAAAACATTTCTTATGATCATATTCCTGTTAAGGATAGCTTTCCAAATGAACAATTGGCTGCACTAAAGGTAACCTCGCGTGAGAGTCCTTGGTATGCTAATTATGCTAACTTTATTGTTTCCAAGTATTTGCCTCCAACATTTACAACTCAACAAAGAAGGAAATTCTTTTATAATTTGAGGCATTATTTTTGGGATGATCCACACTTATATAAAGAAGGAGTGGATGGAATTATGCGAAGATGTGTTTCAGAATATGAACAACAAAATATATTGAGAAAATGTCATGGTAGTGCTTATGGAGGACATCATGCTGGAGATAGAACTGCACAAAAGGTTCTACAATCAGGTTTCTATTGGCCAACTCTTTTTAAGGATGCAAGAAAGTTTATTTTATCTTGTGATGAATGCCAAAGAGTTGGGAATATTTCTAGACGCAATGAAATGCCTATGAGTTATTCTCTTGTTATTAAACCATTTGACTGTTCGGAATTTGACTTTATTTGTCCTTTTCCTCCTTTAGAAGGGTATACTCATATACTTGTTGATGTTGATTATGTTACTAAGTGGGTAGAAGCTATACCTACAGAGAGTGTTGATGGTGAGACCTCGTTAAAAATACTTAAAGATGTTATTTTCCCTAGATTTGGTGTGCCTAGCTAGATATCTTATGACCGATGGAGGTTCTCATTTTATTCATGGTGGTTTTAGAAAGACCCTTGCTAGATATGATGTTAATCATAGAATTGCTTCAGCCTATCATCCTCAAACAAGTGGGCAAGTAGAATTATCAAATATAGAGATTAAATCTATCTTGCAAAAGATTGTTCATAAATCTAGGAAGAATTGGGCTAGTAAGTTAAATGATTCTTTATGGGCTTATAGAACTGCTTATAAAAATCATATGTGTATGTCTCCTTACAAAATGGTTTATGGAAAAGCTTGTCACTTGCCTCTAGAATTAGAACACAAAGCTTATCGGGCAGTGAAAGAACTTAATAGAGTCTTTAAACTAGCTGGTAAGAAAAGGTTGCTTGACTTGAGTTCTCTAGATGAATGGAGGAATGAAGCTTATGAAAATGCTAGACTCTAATTTGAAGAGAAGGTTTAAAAGTGGCATGATAAGAGAATTATTAAGAGAGAGTTCCATGTTGGTGATAAAGTTCTATTGTATTTGTCTCGTCTCAGATTTTTGCAGGAAAATTACTTCTCAAAATGGGAAGGACCCTTTATTATTGAAGAGGTGTACCGTTCCGGTGCGATAAAATCTGCTTCATTGAAGGATAACACTACACAAGTGGTGAATGGGCAAAGACTCAAACATTATATTTCTGGAGATTCTTATAATGAAGATATTGATATTATTCAAGTGCTAACTCTGGAAGAATTCATTAAGGAGAAAATCCAGGAATCTGCAGAGTCCGTTTTCGAATAGGTAAAAGTTTTAGTAAGAAAAATTTTGCGTTAAACCTTCCGGCTTATATTTTTTGTTGTTTTTTACTAAATATGAAAAATTACGAGACGGAAACGGGTAGGAGAAGGTGCCCATGGGCACCAGATCACTCCTAGGCGCGGGCCAGCTCCAGGCCGAGCTTAGGCCTGGTCTAGGTGCCCTGGAGTCCCTTTCCGACCCGTTTCGCCTTGTTCCCTTCCTTTTGTTACGAAACTTTTTGCTATATAATCCCCCGGATCCCCCGAGGTCTTTATATCGTGTTCTTGCCATGTTTTCGTTTCGATCTGTTTCTGGCCAGATGTCATCTCGGGGTTCATCTTCAGAGGATCACGAGCTTCAACGCCGACGTGAGCTCTTCCGTGATCTTGGTCGAGGGACTCTTGCTGGATGGATGGAGGAAGTAAAGGAGAGATCATCAAGCGAAGAGGAACATATTGCTGCAAGATTCAGGGCAAGAAAACCTACCCTCATAGGATCAATTAACGTTGGACGTGATTTTTCTCATAATATCTAGGGACCAATACCACCAGTTCTAGACCTTAGCTCCTTCCCTGCAGGAGAGGAACCCATTCAAGTCACTGATGAGTTTTGTGATAAATATCGAGCTCTGAGGAAGGAGGTGGAGATTCTTCAAGAGGAGAATAACCGGCTTCGCAAAATGTTGGAGAACTTTCTTACTCCAATCATGGACGCACCACCACCACCAAAGGAGTAATTCGGCATCGGTATTGGCATCCCCTTGGCTTGTTCCAAGCTTGGGGGAGTGCCGCGGTATCACACTATTATCTTTTACCTATTTACTTTCAGTAGAGTCATATCATGAGTAGTAGAGTTATCATATAGGATAGTTTCCAGTGTGGAAGTATCTCTCCTTTAGTTAATTATCTATGTATCCCTTGGTGTGAGGTGCCGTATGAAATATTAATGGGAAGTTTTTATCATTTGCTTTCTGCACATCTTATTTTAGTTTGCAACTTCTATCATATGATTAATCTTGTTGGTTAGTATTGGTATCACTTTGGGAGCATCAAGTAATTCTAGTTGGTCTTGGCAAACTTAGCATTGGTCAGTAGCAACATTACTTTGAGGCTTAAGTAGAAAAGAGAGAAATACATGTAGATATATTATTCCATTATCTTCCTTTCTTGTTGGCTCATAATCTTAATATTTTTAAGATTGCGTTTGTACTTTCAAGGAAGATTTCATGATTGTTTTCTATCACATGTATACTTGTTTGTTTCGCTCAACTCTTATGCTTGCAACCTAACCTTGCTAGCCAAAGATATGTGCTGAGAGGGAATGCTTCTCGTGCATCCAAACCTTGAACCAAAAACTCATGCCATTTGTGTCCACCATATCTACCTATACATGGTATTTCACCGCCACTCCAAAGTGGATTGCTTGTGTGCTACCTTTAAACCTTCAAACATTACTACATGTTTTGTGTTTTGTTCTTAGATCATGAGGAAGTATTGAATGGTTTATTGTCTTTTCATGACTTCATTTCGTGACTAGCATGAATAATGTGCTAAGTCCTTAATTTTTCAAAAAGAGCAAGGCGCTGGGTGCCCATTCCAAACAAAATATAAAATAAACAAATAAACAAACAATGCTCCCCACATTATGTACTGGAGAGATCCTAAATAATGGTATGCAACGGAGAACTACATGGGAGCCGCTCTTGAGGTCACTATATGAAAGGATGATAGATTGTTTGATGCCATTCTTTGACATAGACATGCAAAACTATCAAAAAATATTTTTTCAACACTCCTATTGCATTTAAAACAAGAAAATCTCTAGCACATGAGTAATTTTGCTTCCCTCTGCGCAGGGCCTTTCTTTTACTTTTATGTTGAGTCAGTAAACCTACTTCCCTCTACCTCAAGCAAGCATTTGAGTTGTTGTGATCCAACCATTTATATATGTTGATCCATTCAATCATCTCTTTTATTCTTCCTTGTGTAGCACAATGTGTTTATCTGAGTGAATATAACTACGAAAGCTATCTATGATTGAAAAGAGATTGTAATGATTGAGCATGTGGTTTCTGCAATAAGCTCTAATATAAAGACTCTGCTAGAAATATAAGTACAATTTGTTAATTATTCTCTGACCAAGAACGAAAGTTTGCCATCACCAATTATGATTTCCTCTATGCACCTCTATTTAGTGATTCCTTACTCATTGCAAGTTGAATTATATAAGAAGAAGTTGCTGTCTATAATGACTGTGTGTT